>NC_091316.1:2733778-2741278 GCF_038502225.1 Cherax quadricarinatus
ACCAATGTTGCTGCTACCACCATCACTACCACTGTTGCTGCAACCACCATCACTACCACTGTTGTTACTACCACCATCACTACCACTGTTGCTGCTACCACCATCACTACCACTGTTGCTGCTACCACCATCACTACCACTGTTGCTGCTACCACCATCACTATCACTGTTGCTGCTACCACCATCACTACCACTGTTGCTGCTACCACCATCACTATCACTGTTGCTGCTACCACCATCACTACCACTGTTGCTGCTACCACCATCACTACCACTGTTGTTACTACCACCATCACTACCACTGTTGCTGCTACCACCATCACTACCACTGTTGTTACTACCACCATCACTACCAATGTTGCTGCTACCACCATCACTACCACTGTTGCTGCAACCACCATCACTACCACTGTTGTTACTACCACCATCACTACCAATGTTGCTGCTACCACCATCACTACCACTGTTGCTGGAACCACCATCACTACCACTGTTGTTACTACCACCATCACTACCACTGTTGCTGCTACCACCATCACTACCACTGTTGCTGCTACCACCATCACTATCACTGTTGCTGCTACCACCATCACTACCACTGTTGCTGCTACCACCATCACTATCACTGTTGCTGCTACCACCATCACTACCACTGTTGCTGCAACCACCATCACTACCACTGTTGCTGCTACCACCATCACTATCACTGTTGCTGCTACCACCATCACTACCACTGTTGTTACTACCACCATCACTACCACTGTTGCTGCTACCACCATCACTACCACTGTTGCTGCAACCACCATCACTACCACTGTTGCTGCTACCACCATCACTACCACTGTTGCTGCAACCACCATCACTACCACTGTTGCTGCTACCACCATCACTACCACTGCAGCTGCTACCACCATCACTACCAGTGCAGCTGCTACCACCATCACTACCACTGTTGCTGCTACCACCATCACTACCACTGTTGCTGCAACCACCATCACTACCACTGTTGTTACTACCACCATCACTACCACTGTTGCTGCAACCACCATCACTACCACTGTTGTTACTACCACCATCACTACCACTGTTGTTACTACCACCATCGCTACCACTGTTGCTGCTACCACCATCACTACCACTGCAGCTGCTACCACCATCACTACCACTGTTGCTGCTACCACCATCACTACCACTGCTGCTGCTACCACCATCACTACGACTGTTGCTGCTACCACCATCACTACCACTGCTGCTGCTATCACCACCACTACCACTGCTGCTGCTACCACCATCACTACCACTGTTGCTGCTACCACCATCACTACCACTGTTGCTGCTACCACCATCACTACCACTGCAGCTGCTACCACCATCAGTACCAGAGCAGCTGCTACCACCATCACTACCACTGTTGCTGCTACCACCATCACTACCAGTGCTGCTGCTACCACCATCACTACCACTGTTGCTGCTACCACCATCACTACTACTGTTGCTGCTACCACCATCACTACCACTGTTGCTGCTACCACCATCACTACCACTGTTGCTGCTACCACCATCACTACCACTGTTGCTGCTACCACCATCACTACCACTGTTGCTGCTACCACCATCACTACCACTGTTGCTGCTACCACCATCACTACCACTGTTGCTGCAACCACCATCACTACCACTGTTGTTACTACCACCATCACTACCACTGTTGCTGCTACCGCCATCACTACTACTGTTGCTGCTACCACCATCACTACCAGTGCTGCTGCTACCACCATCACTACCACTGTTGCTGCTACCACCATCACTACTACTGTTGCTGCTACCACCATCACTACCACTGTTGCTGCTACCACCATCACTACCACTGTTGCTGCTACCACCATCACTACCACTGTTGCTGCTACCACCATCACTACCACTGTTGCTGCTACCACCATCACTACCACTGTTGCTGCTACCACCATCACTACCACTGTTGCTGCAACCACCATCACTACCACTGTTGTTACTACCACCATCACTACCACTGTTGCTGCTACCACCATCACTACTACTGTTGCTGCTACCACCATCACTACCAGTGCTGCTGCTACCACCATCACTACCACTGTTGCTGCTACCACCATCACTACTACTGTTGCTGCTACCACCATCACTACCACTGTTGCTGCTACCACCATCACTACCACTGTTGCTGCTACCACCATCACTACCACTGTTGCTGCTACCACCATCACTACCACTGTTGCTGCTACCACCATCACTACCACTGTTGCTGCTACCACCATCACTACCACTGTTGCTGCTACCACCATCACTACCACTGTTGCTGCTACCACCATCACTACCACTGCAGCTGCTACCACCATCACTACCACTGTTGCTGCTACCACCATCACTACCACTGTTGCTGCTACCACCATCACTACCACTGTTGCTGCTACCACCATCACTACCACTGTTGCTGCTACCACCATCACTACCACTGTTGCTGCTACCACCATCACTACCACTGCTGTGCTACCACCATCACTACCACTGCTGGCTACCACCATCACCCCCACTGCTGGCTACCACCATCACCCCCACTGCTGGCTACCACCATCACTACCACTGCTGGCTACCACCATCACTACCACTGCTGGCTACCACCATCACTACCACTGTTGCTGCTACCACCATCACTACCACTGCTGCTGCTATCACCACCACTACCACTGCTGCTGCTACCACCATCACTACCACTGTTGCTGCTACCACCATCACTACCACTGTTGCTGCTATCACCACCACTACCACTGCTGCTGCTACCACCATCACTACCACTGTTGCTGCTACCACCATCACTACCACTGTTGCTGCTACCACCATCACTACCACTGCAGCTGCTACCACCATCACTACCAGTGCAGCTGCTACCACCATCACTACCACTGTTGCTGCTACCACCATCACTACCACTGCAGCTGCTACCACCATCACTACCACTGTTGCTGCTACCACCATCACTACCACTGTTGCTGCTACCACCATCACTACCACTGCAGCTGCTACCACCATCACTACCAGTGCAGCTGCTACCACCATCACTACCACTGTTGCTGCTACCACCATCACTACCACTGCAGCTGCTACCACCATCACTACCACTGTTGCTGCTACCACCATCACTACCACTGTTGCTGCTACCACCATCACTACCACTGTTGCTGCTACCACCATCACTACCACTGTTGCTGCTACCATCATCACTACTACTGTTGCTGCTACCACCATCACTACCACTGTTGCTGCTACCACCATCACTACCACTGTTGCTGCTACCACCATCACTACCAGTGCTGCTGCTACCACCATCACTACCACTGTTGCTGCTACCACCATCACTACTACTGTTGCTGCTACCACCATCACTACCACTGTTGCTGCTACCACCATCACTACCACTGTTGCTGCTACCACCATCACTACCACTGTTGCTGCTACCACCATCACTACCACTGTTGCTGCTACCACCATCACTACCACTGTTGCTGCTACCACCATCACTACCACTGTTGCTGCTACCACCATCACTACCACTGTTGCTGCTACCACCATCACTACCACTGTTGTTGCTACCACCATCACTACCACTGCTGTTACTACCACCATCACTACCACTGCTGTTAGTACCACCATCACTACCACCATCACAACTACCAGTACTATCACTACCACCACCACTTCCACCATCACCACTACTAGTACTACCATCACGACTACCACCATCACCACTAACAGTGCTACCACCTCCACCACCATCACCAGTACCAGCACTACCACTACCACCATCATCACTACCAATACCACCACTACCACCACCTTACCAGACACTGACAGAATTTCCAGTATTAGAGTAAAGGCGTAGTCAGCTTCAACATAATGGCGCTCAGGTTACCACAACACAATAAGGAATGACGAGGTTAGTGGGGAGGTGGGTGGGGGAGGTAGTTGGGGGAAGAATGGTAGTGGTTGTGCGGGAAATAACTGAAGAGGGGAGAGTTAGGGAAGAAGGAGGGGAAAAGTAGGTATAAATGAATTTAAGTTAGTTTATAAGATGAATCACGAATTACTTCAGTAGAACAGGGTTCTCCTGTCTCGGAGGATCGAGCCTTCACCACGGTCTGCTTCCAGTCTTTCAGTTTAATGTAAATAAGAAAAAGATACGTATCTTACTTCCCCGGAGAGGAGGTGCCGGGAACCGTGACTCGACCCCTGCAACCACAAACAGGTCAACACTCCACATTTGGTCACATTTTTAGTTCCCAGCAGTGAAGCTGCGGCTCCATCAGCACCACAATATATCTTTTGTGGCAAAATTTTGAGCAGTTTTTGATAATGGCAGAAAAAAAAATTATTACTTTCCTACTAAACTTTGAGTTAAATAAATTATTATTTAATGATGCAGTAAAGTTCTTTACTAGAGATGAACTTAATAAAGTTTGAAGGTCCGCAAGACGCTCTTATTTTGTTTGATTAACACATCAGCCGTGTGTCAGTGAGGCAGGATGATGTGAAGAAGAAACACTTTCATCATTATTCACTCCATCACTGTCTTGCCAGAAGCGTAACTACACTACAGTTATAAAACTGCAACATTAACACCCGTCCTTTAGAGTGCAGACACTGTACTTCCACCTCCAGGACTCAAGTCCGGCTAACTGGTTTCTCCGCTTTATTTCTCACCCTGACGGAGGTCTCAGTCACACATTGGATAACTCAGAGGAGCTTTTGTTGGTGTGCTGGAGTCCTTCTCCTGGTTTACCTCTTCATCTCGGGAAAGAATCAGCATCATAACATCTGACGCTAGATTTTCCAACCTATATAAATAAAAAAATGACGAGGAGAAGAGGTATTAGGAAAGTTGTTGACCACATGATGGCCTGATAGATGGAAACTCTCAGAGTGGAGTTTACCTCAAGTTGACCACATGATGGCCTGATAGATGGAAACTCTCAGAGTGGAGTTTACCTCAAGTTGACCACATGATGGCCTGATAGACTTTCCAACTGGACAATAAAAGAAGCGAAGAAGATAATATATTCCTGACTGTCAAATACAAGAGGAGAATATACTATAAGACTTTATACAACACATTATTAAGACAAAGAAGGCTAGAGGAAACACTGCGGACTGTAAGAAACACTGGACAACTCTCAGAATGAGACAACCTCTGTGTTAGCAGTAATAAGCATGAGATTTGCACTATTTCTTGAGGAACAATAATGTGTTGCAGAAGACTGGCAGCATCCTGTGTCAGTTGCTGTTTGAGTTGCTGTGAATTGCTCTTTGTAAATTGTTCCAGCTATGGTATTGCAGTTTTCTCTTCTTCTGTTAAAGCTAACTTTGTTTTTCTATCTTCGCCTCTTCTCCTCTCGAGCAGAAGAGACGAAGAGAAAGCTGCACTTCTCTCAAGATGTAAGAGAAATCTGAAACTATTTCTCACGACGGACATTGAAATGTGTGAGAAAATGATTCCAGCATTGAGAGAGAGAGAGAGAGAGAGAGAGAGAGAGAGAGAGAGAGAGAGAGAGAGAGAGAGAGAGAGAGAGAGAGAGAGAGAGAGAGAGAGAGAGAGAGAGAGAGAGAGAGAGAGAGAGAGAGAGAGACAGAGAGACAGAGAGAGAGAGAGAGAGAGAGAGAGAGAGAGAGAGAGAGAGAGAGAGAGAGAGAGAGAGAGAGACAGAGAGAGAGAGAGAGAGAGAGAGAGAGAGAGAGAGAGAGAGAGAGAGAGAGAGAGAGAGAGACAGAGAGAGAGAGAGAGAGAGAGAGACAGAGAGAGAGAGAGAGAGAGAGAGAGAGACAGAGAGAGAGAGACAGAGAGAGAGAGAGAGACAGAGAGAGAGAGAGAGAGAGAGACAGAGAGAGAGAGAGAGAGAGAGAGAGAGAGAGAGAGAGAGAGACAGAGAGAGAGAGAGAGAGAGAGAGAGACAGAGAGAGAGAGAGAGAGAGAGAGACAGAGAGAGAGAGAGAGAGAGAGACAGAGAGAGAGAGACAGAGAGAGAGGATAACACAGGAGTGAGGAATCTAGGCAGTGGGAGATAATCGATAACCGGGACGATGCCTGGTCATCAGCGACTCACCGATAACTCCAACGATGAAGATGAGGCTGAAGAGGACCGGAACGATGTAGGTCTCTGGACGCTGGTTGTACGGAACGTAACCCGCGGTGGCGTTTTCCACCAGGACGTCGTCCGTGGCGTTCCTGGCGAAGACGAACGACTCGTCGATGTCTCTGAGAGGCACGAAGAAGTCGTCGAAGGTGTGCCAGTAGCTGTCGTTGTCCAAGGTGCTGTTAAACGATGCTGTTGTAGACGGAAGAGTGGACGGAATACCCCGGGTGAGAGTCTCTACCGGGATACTTGTATATGTACTCTGTTCTACTTCCCAGGTGGTGTTGGTG
The DNA here is from genome assembly GCF_038502225.1 of Cherax quadricarinatus. Classification (NCBI taxonomy): domain Eukaryota; kingdom Metazoa; phylum Arthropoda; class Malacostraca; order Decapoda; family Parastacidae; genus Cherax; species Cherax quadricarinatus. Next base: position 2,740,227 of record NC_091316.1, read on the forward strand.
GTTGTGGTGGTGCTGTTGGTGGTTGTGGTGGTGGTGTTGGTGGTTGTGGTGGTGCTGATGGTGGTTGTGGTGGAGATAGTGGGGATGGTGGTGGTATTTATGGTGATGCCAGCCATAGTAGTCGTCTTCACCATCATTATACAATCACGGTTCCGTCTAATTTATTTCTGACTGGCGGTATACACTCATATTCACTGTTAATCTTCTCTATTTCACTGCTTTATTAGTCACTGCTTGGTATTATTAATCACCGCCTGGCATTATTAATCACTGCCTGGTATTATTAATCACCGCCTGGCATTATTAATCACTGCCTGGCATTATTAATCACTGCCTGGTATTATTAGTCACTGCCTGGTATTATTAGTCACTGCCTCGTATTATTAATCACTGCCTAGTATTATTAATCACTGCCTGGTATTATTAATCACTGCCTGGTATTATTAATCACCTGGTATTATTAGTAACCTGATATTATTAATCACTGACTGGTATTATTAGTCACTGCCTGGTATTATTAATCACTACCTGGTATTATTAACCACCACCTGATATTATTGATCACTGCCTGGTATTTTTAGTAGCTGCCTGGTATTATTAATCACCACTTGATATTATTAATCACTGCCTGGTATTACTAATCACTGCCTGGTATTATTAATCACTGCCTGGTGTTATTAATCACTGTCTAGTATTATTAATCACTGCCTGGTATTATTAATCACTGCCTGGTGCTATTAATCACTGCCTGGTATTATTAATCACTGCCTGGTATTATTAATCACTGCCTGGTGTTATTAATCACTGCCTGGTATTATTAATCACTGCCTGGTATTATTAATCACTGCCTGCTACTATTAATCACTGCCTGGTATTTTCTAATCACTGCCTGGTGTTATTAATCACTGCCTGGTATTATTAATCACTGCCTGCTATTATTAATCATTGCCTGGTATTATTAATAACTGCCTGGTATTATTAATCACTGCCTGGTATTATTAATCACATCCTGCTATTATTAATCACTGCCTGGTATTATTAATCACTGCCTG
>NC_091316.1:2748778-2763778 GCF_038502225.1 Cherax quadricarinatus
CTCACTCTCAGTGAGTACTAATCTCACTCTCAGTGAGTACTAACCTCACTCTCAGTGAGTATTAATCTCACTCTCAGTGAGTATTAAACCCACTCTCAGTGAGTATTAATCTCACTCTCAGTGAGTACTAATCTCACTCTCAGTGAGTACTAATCTCACTCTCAGTGAGTATTAATCTCACTCTCAGTGAGTATTAATCTCACTCTCAGTGAGTACTAATCTCACTCTCGGTGAGTACTAATCTCACTCTCATTGAGTACTAATCTCACTCTCAGTGAGTATTAATCTCACTGTCAGTGAGTATTAATCTCACTCTCAGTGAGTACTAATGTCACTCTCAGTGAGTACTAATCTCACTCTCAGTGAGTACTAATGTCACTCTCAGTGAGTACTAATATCACTCTCAGTGAGTACTAATCTCACTCTCAGTGAGTACTGATCTCACTCTCAGTGAGTACTAATCTCATGACAAAAACCCAATTCATAATGTTATTTTCTTGAACTTCATGCAGTGTAGTTTGATGGTGATAGTCCCTGTTATTGATAGTGATAGTTACTGTTATTGATGGTGATAGTCCCTGTTATTGATGGTGATAGTCCCTGTTATTGATGGTGATAGTCTCTGTTATTAATGGTAGTAGTCCCTGTTATTGATGGTAATAGTCCCTGTTATTGATGGTAATAGTCCCTGTTATTGATGGTAATAGTCCTTGTTATTGATGGTAATAACCCCTGTTATTGATGGTAATAGTCCTTGTTATTGATGGTAATAACCCCTGTTATTGATGGTAATAGTCCTTGTTATTGATAGTAATAACCCCTGTTATTGATGGTAATAGTCATTGTTATTGATAGTAATAGTCCTTGTTATTGATGGTAATAGTCCCTGTTATTGATGGTAATAGTCCCTGTTATTGATAATAATAGTCCTTGTTATTGATTGTAATAGCCCCTGTTATTGATGGAAATAGCCCATGTTATTGATGATGATATTCCCTGTTATTGATTGTAATACTTACTGTTATTAATGGTAATAACCCCTGTTATTGAAGCTAATAGTTACTGTTATTGATGGTAATAGTCCATGTTATTGCGGGTAATAGTTACTGTTATTGATGATGATAGTCCCTGTTATTATCCTTTTGAACAGGAAGAAGCAAGACAAGAATAACAAAAAACGAGATGATGGTAAAATATCAATTCTGGTAAGACTTAATGTTTCTGGATCAATGGAAACTGAACTGGAACAGTGAACAATCAATGAACAAACTCTCTCTCTTTCTCTCTCTCTCCCTCTCTCTCTCTCTCTCTCTCTCTCTCTCTCTCTCTCTCTCTCTCTCTCTCTCTCTCTCTCTTTCGTAAACACCAATGTAATATAATTCACTAATTACGTTTAATCCCATTATTACTATTAACTCTATTAAAAAACTAAACTGATATAAATTAACACGTCAGAGGAAACTTGGGAGACATACACATTGTTCTTATATATCCCTGAGGAAGCATTAAAACCGTGCGGGGTTACACGACGCCAGAAGCACCCGCAGCTCAGTGGCAGCAGAGGTGAGATAGTGAAGCCTGGAACGTGAGTACCGTAGATTATCAATACACAGATGGAAGACTAAACATGTTTAAAATTAATGGACCCAGTTTCAAAGCAGTATATATTTGAAATCGGGTCCATCAATTTGAAACACCCTGTATATCACTGATCAATAACAACAACAACATCCGTTGCCAAAGATATTTGAAGGTATTTAGGGTATATTGCGGCTGCTGAATTAAAAAATGTCAGCATGTTTTTTCAAAGAGGCTCTAGTTTGTGAGATATTGCGTAACTACCCTCAATTAATAGGGAACTTAGCCACAACGCATGTATATGTATACCTGGAGTATACCTGGAGATAGTGTCGGGGGTCAACGCCCCAGTGGCCCGGTCTGAGACCAGGCCTCGTGATGACATTTTGTATACACAGATAGTTTTAATAAAGATTAAAATTTTATTTTTTTAATGATTTAATATTTAAGGAAAAAAGTTGCATTAACAACGATAATCTGACAATATTGTAAGATTTATTTTGCTGTTTTTTCCAGATAAACAAGAGTTCTTCACGAAGAGTCTGCTTAAACAATCCCCAATGCATTTTGTTACATTTTTGTAGCGAATATTCTTTGATAAGACAAAGAAGAAAACATCACAGATTTCGTAAAACAAGGTTATCTTGGTTATTTTGGAGTGACGCTGGAGAACAAGACAAGTCTTGGGCTCTCCATATGGACTGTAAAACTTGTGTAGAATGCTGACTATAGTGGATAAACAGGTAAAGGGAAAGTTTAAACTTGGGTGTGTCTATGGTGTGGAGAGTCGTAAAACCACTACAGTGATTATTATTTCTGTATGGTGAATATGAAAGATTTGAGTCAATACAAGAAAGTCAAGTGGGAATAACATGATGTGGAGTTAGCAAGGATAACTGTGTCACACAGTGATGTTACCATACCAGTGTTTACAACACTGTCTGACCTTCCATTGTTAGATGTTACCATACCAGTGTTTACAACACTGTCTGATCTTCCATTGTTAGATGTTACCATACCAGTGTTTACAACACTGTCTGACCTTCCATTGTCAGATGTTACCATACCAGTGTTTACAACACTGTCTGACCTTCCATTGTTAGATGTTACCATACCAGTGTTTACAACACTGTCTGACCTTCCATTGTTAGATGTTACCATACCAGTGTTTACAACACTGTCTAACCTTCCATTGTTAGATGTTACCATACCAGTGTTTACAACACTGTCTGACCTTCCATTGTTAGATGTTACCATACCAGTGTTTACAACACTGTCTGACCTTCCATTGTTAGATGTTACCCTACCAGTGTTTACAACACTGTCTGACCTTCCATTGTTAGATGTTACCATACCAGTGTTTACAACACTGCCTGACCTTCCATTGTTAGATGTTACCATACCAGTGTTTACAACACTGTCTAACCTTCCATTGTCAGATGTTACCATACCAGTGTTTACAACACTGTCTAACCTTCCATTGTTAGATGTTACCCTACCAGTGTTTACAACACTGTCTAACCTTCCATTGTTAGATGTTACCATACCAGTGTTTACAACACTGTCTAACCTTCCATTGTTAGATGTTACCATACCAGTGTTTACAACACTGTCTAACCTTCCATTGTTAGATGTTACCCTACCAGTGTTTACAACACTGTCTAACCTTCCATTGTTAGATGTTACCCTACCAGTGTTTACAACACTGTCTAACCTTCCATTGTTAGATGTTACCCTACCAGTGTTTACAACACTGCCTGACCTTCCATTGTTAGATGTTACCCTACCAGTGTTTACAACACTGTCTGACCTTCCATTGTTAGATGTTACCCTACCAGTGTTTACAACACTGTCTGACCTTCCATTGTTAGATGTTACCCTACCAGTGTTTACAACACTGTCTAACCTTCCATTGTTAGATGTTACCATACCAGTGTTTACAACACTGTCTGACCTTCCATTGTTAGATGTTACCCTACCAGTGTTTACAACACTGTCTAACCTTCCATTGTTAGATGTTACCATACCAGTGTTTACAACACTGTCTGACCTTCCATTGTTAGATGTTACCCTACCAGTGTTTACAACACTGCCTGACCTTCCATTGTTAGATGTTACCATACCAGTGTTTACAACACTGTCTGACCTTCCATTGTTAGATGTTACCATACCAGTGTTTACAACACTGCCTGACCTTCCATTGTTACATGTTACCATACCAGTGTTTACAACACTGTCTGACCTTCCATTGTTAGATGTTACCCTACCAGTGTTTACAACACTGCCTGACCTTCCATTGTTAGATGTTACCATACCAGTGTTTACAACACTGTCTGACCTTCCATTGTTAGATGTTACCATACCAGTGTTTACAACACTGCCTGACCTTCCATTGTTACATGTTACCATACCAGTGTTTACAACACTGTCTGACCTTCCATTGTCAGATGTTACCATACCAGTGTTTACAACACTGCCTGACCTTCCATTGTTACATGTTACCATACCAGTGTTTACAACACTGTCTGACCTTCCATTGTCAGATGTTACCATACCAGTGTTTACAACACTGCCTGACCTTCCATTGTTACATGTTACCATACCAGTGTTTACAACACTGTCTGACCTTCCATTGTCAGATGTTACCATACCAGTGTTTACAACACTGCCTGACCTTCCATTGTTTCATGTTACCATACCAGTGTTTACAACACTGTCTGACCTTCCATTGTCAGATGTTACCATACCAGTGTTTACAACACTGCCTGACCTTCCATTATTAGATGTTACCATACCAGTGTTTACAACACTGTCTGACCTTCCATTGTTAGATGTTACCCTACCAGTGTTTACAACACTGCCTGACCTTCCATTGTTAGATGTTACCATACCAGTGTTTACAACACTGCCTGACCTTCCATTGTCAGATGTTACCATACCAGTGTTTACAACACTGCCTGACCTTCCATTATTAGATGTTACCATACCAGTGTTTACAACACTGTCTGACCTTCCATTGTTAGATGTTACCATACCAGTGTTTACAACACTGCCTGACCTTCCATTGTCAGATGTTGAAGAAAGAGTTTAGGATGTAACGCAGGTGATAGTAGTGGAAGTTAATATTAAGTAATTATTTCAAGAGCTCAGTAGTTCTCCCAAGAAGACTTCACTGATCTGATACATGACGTCAGTCTGTCAAAGTCATGAATCTGAACTTTTAACATCCAGACTAAAATAAAACAACTTTCCACAACAAGAAGTTAAAATAACATCTTATCGGACAAGAGAGGATGACCTCCTTCCTGACTTCAGCCAAGATGAACAACTTGTACACTGCAATAACATCCCTGGACTTCTTCTTCGAATGGGACTTGATATCGACCAGGAGATTGACCTCTGATTATATAGACAGCTCCATTAGAAGCTTGAAATGTGTCTTATTGCACAATGGTAACCAATATGCATCTCTTGCAATTACTCACTCGACAAAACTGTGTCGATCACCAAAACCCACAAACAATATTTTCATACACGGTAATCAGTGGAATCTAAATTATTGTTCAATGTTAATCTGTTATTATATGGAATGAACTGCTAGTATGTATTACATGACTTGACTTTCGCATAATTTAAAAAATAATTTCAATGCTATTTGTAAATAAGCTCCGGTTGATCAATATTTTATTTCACATCTCTTACGTTTTTTATTGGGATTCCAAATTTATCAAAACGAGAGCCAATCAAACAAAACTGATGACGTATTGGGGAATGAATGTTGACCAGTGAGCTGTCAGCACCCAGGTGGTAGACTATCAGCACCCAGGTGGCAGACTATCAGCACCCAGGTGGTAGACTATCAGCACCCAGGTGGCAGACTATCAGCACCCAGGTGGTAGACTATCAGCACCCAGGTGGTAGACTATCAACACCCAGGTGGTAGACTATCAGCACCCAGGTGGTAGACTATCAGCACCCAGGTGGTAGACTATCAGCACCCAGGTGGTAGACTATCAGCACCCAGGTGGTAGACTATCAGCACCCAGGTGGAAGACTATCAGCACCCAGGTGGTAGACTATCAGCACCCAGGTGGTAGACTATCAGCACCCAGGTGGTAGACTATCAGCACCCAGGTGGTAGACTATCAGCACCCAGGTGGTAGACTATCAACACCCAGGTGGTACACTATCAACACCCAGGTGGTAGACTATCAGCACCCAGGTGGTAGACTATCAGCACCCAGGTGGTAGACTATCAGCACCCAGGTGGTAGACTATCAGCACCCAGGTGGCAGACTATCAGCACCCAGGTGGTAGACTATCAGCACCCAGGTGGTAAACTATCAGCACCCAGGTGGTAGACTATCAGCACCCAGGTGGTAGACTATCAGCACCCAGGTGGTAGACTATCAGCACCCAGGTGGTAGACTATCAGCACCCAGGTGGTAGACTATCAGCACCCAGGTGGCAGACTATCAGCACCCAGGTGGTAGACTATCAGCACCCAGGTGGTAGACTATCAGTACCCAGGTGGTAGACTATCAGCACCCAGGTGGCAGACTATCAACACCCAGGTGGTAGACTATCAACACCCAGGTAGTAGACTATCAACACCCAGGTGGTAGACTATCAGCACCCAGGTGGTAGACTATCAACACCCAGGTGGTAGACTATCAACACCCAGGTGGTAGCCTATCAACACCCAGGTGGTAGACTATCAGCACCCAGGTGGCAGACTATCAACACCCAGGTGGTAGACTATCAACACCCAGGTGGTAGACTATCAGCACCCAGGTGGCAGACTATCAACACCCAGGTGGTAGACTATCAGCACCCAGGTGGTAGACTATCAGCACCCAGGTGGTAGACTATCAGCACCCAGGTGGTAGACTATCAACACCCAGGTGGTAGACTATCAACACCCAGGTAGTAGACTATCAGCACCCAGGTGGTAGACTATCAACACCCAGGTGGTAGACTATCAGCACCCAGGTGGTAGACTATCAACACCCAGGTGGTAGACTATCAGCAGCCAGGTAGTAGACTATCAGCACCCAGGTGGTAGACTATCAGCACCCAGGTGGTAGACTATCAGCACCCAGGTGGTAGACTATCAGCACCCAGGTGGTAGACTATCAGCACCCAGGTGGTAGACTATCAGCACCCAGGTGGTAGACTATCAGCACCCAGGTGGTAGACTATCAGCACCCAGGTGGTAAACTATCAACACCCAGGTGGTAGACTATCAGCACCCAGGTGGTAGACTATCAGCACCCAGGTGGCAGACTATCAGCACCCAGGTGGCAAACTATCAGCACCCAGGTGGCAGAGTATCAGCACCCAGGTGGTAGACTATCAGCACCCAGGTGGTAGACTATCAGCACCCAGGTGGTAGACTATCAACACCCAGGTGGTAGACTATCAGCACCCAGGTGGTAGACTATCAGCACCCAGGTGGCAGACTATCAGCACCCAGGTGGTAGACTATCAGCACCCAGGTGGCAGACTATCAGCACCCAGGTGGTAGACTATCAACACCCAGGTGGTAGACTATCAGCACCCAGGTGGTAGACTATCAGCACCCAGGTGGTAGACTATCAGCGCCCAAGTGGTAGACTATCAGCACCCAGGTGGTAGACTATCAGCACCCAGGTGGTAGACTATCAGCACCCAGGTGGTAGACTATCAGCACCCAGGTGGTAGACTATCAGCACCCAGGTGGGAGACTATCAGCACCCAGGTGGGAGACTATCAGCACCCAGGTGGGAGACTATCAACACCCAGGTGGCAGACTATCAGCACCCAGGTGGCAGACTATCAGTACCCAGGTGGTAGACTATCAGCACCCAGGTGGTAGACTATCAGCACCCATGTGGTAGACTATCAGCACCCAGGTGGTAGACTATCAGCACCCAGGTGGTAGACTATCAGCACCCAGGTGGTAGACTATCAGCACCCAGGTGGTAGACTATCAGCACCCAGGTGGTAGACTATCAGCACCCAGGTGGTAGACTATCAGCACCCAGGTGGTAGACTATCAGCACCCAGGTGGCAGACTATCAGCACCCAGGTGGTAGACTATCGGCACCCAGGTGGCAGACTATCAGCACCCAGGTGGTAGACTATCAGCACCCAGGTGGTAAACTATCAGCACCCAGGTGGTAGACTATCAGCACCCAGGTGGTAGACTATCAGCACCCAGGTGGTAGACTATCAGCACCCAGGTGGTAGACTATCAGCACCCAGGTGGTAGACTATCAGCACCCAGGTGGCAGACTATCAGCACCCAGGTGGTAGACTATCAGCACCCAGGTGGTAAACTATCAGCACCCAGGTGGGAGACTATCAGCACCCAGGTGGCAGACTATCAGCACCCAGGTGGCAGACTATCAGCACCCAGGTGGCAGACTATCAGCACCCAGGTGGCAGACTATCAGCACCCAGGTGGCAGACTATCAGCACCCAGGTGGCAGACTATCAGCACCCAGGTGGCAGACTATCAGCACCCAGGTGGCAGACTATCAGCACCCAGGTGGCAGACTATCAGTACCCAGGTGGTAGACTATCAGCACCCAGGTGGCAGACTATCAGCACCCAGGTGGCAGACTATCAGCACCCAGGTGGCAGACTATCAGCACCCAGGTGGCAGACTATCAGCACCCAGGTGGCAGACTATCAGCACCCAGGTGGTAGACTATCAGCACCCAGGTGGCAGACTATCAGCACCCAGGTGGCAGACTATCAGCACCCAGGTGGCAGACTATCAGTACCCAGGTGGTAGACTATCAGCACCCAGGTGGCAGACTATCAGCACCCAGGTGGCAGACTATCAGCACCCAGGTAGCAGACTATCAGCACCCAGGTGGCAGACTATCAGCACCCAGGTGGCAGACTATCAGCACCCAGGTGGCAGACTATCAGCACCCAGGTGGTAGACTATCAGCACCCAGGTGGGAGACTATCAGCACCCAGGTGGCAGACTATCAGCACCCAGGTGGCAGACTATCAGCACCCAGGTGGTAGACTATCAGCACCCAGGTGGTAGACTATCAGCACCCAGGTGGCAGACTATCAGCACCCAGGTGGTAGACTATCAGCACCCAGGTGGTAGACTATCAGCACCCAGGTGGTAGACTATCAGCACCCAGGTGGCAGACTATCAGCACCCAGGTGGCAGACTATCAGCACCCAGGTGGCAGACTATCAGCACCCAGGTGGCAGACTATCAGCACCCAGGTGGCAGACTATCAGCACGACAAAAGTCAGTTCCCTTCCACGCTGTTAAAGAAGATTATTCTTCCAATAATTTGTCTTTTTCTCCTCTTTTCTTTCTCTTCGCTTCTTTCTTTTCTCCCTCTCTCTCTTCCTTCTCTCTCTCTTTCTCTTTCTTTTCTCTTTTTTCCCCCTTTCCCGATGGATGTCTCTTCCTATTTTACTTTATTGTCTTACTTCTGCTTTCACTAATCTTTCTTTCATTGCCTCTCTTCTTTTAAGAATATTTCTCTTCTTCTTTCATTCTTTAAAAGTCTTCTTCTTCTTAATTTTCCTCGATAAATGACCCTCCTAGAATTTTCAAAATATAATGACCTAAAGGGGAAAGAGAGATGATTTTGAGAGGGTGTACACTTGCAACAGTTCTCGACCTCTCCTTCTCTCTCTCTCTCTCTCTTTCTTCTTCTCTCTCTCTCTATCTCTCTCTCTGTCTCTCTCTCTCTGTCTCTCTCTCTCTGTCTCTGTCTCTCTCTCTCTCTCTCTCTCTCTACATCTTAAAGTTCCTCTAATTAGTTCCTCTCACCTCCCCCGCTGCAAATATTTTCCTTCTGAAGATAGCTTCAAAGTCTTGCGGGAACTGATTGCGTCTTGACCAGCCTCGCTTCGTGAGTGACTTGTGGGCTTGTAGGATGGGCTAGTAGAACCATCCTAGCATGGGCTAGTATGGTCTAGTTTGACCCAGAAGGACTTGCCTAGCATGGACCACTAGGATCTGCCTAGTATGGGCCATCCTTCACTACCATACAAATGAACAATACCTGCCAGCAACAATACCATACTAGTGAACAATACCTGCCATCTACAATACCATACTAGTGAACAATACCTGCCATCTACAATACCATACTAGTGAACAATACCTGCCATCTACAATACCATACTAGTGAACAATACCTGCCATCTACAATACCATACTAGTGAACAACACCTGCCATCTACAATACCATACTAGTGAACAATACCTGCCATCTACACTACCATACAAATGAACAATACCTGCCATCTACACTACCATACAAATGAACAATACCTGCCATCTACAATACCATACTAGTGAACAACACCTGCCATCTACACTACCATACAAATGAACAATACCTGCCATCTACACTACCATACAAGTGAACAATACCTGCCATCTACACTACCATACAAATGAACAATACCTGCCATCTACAATACCATACTAGTGAACAATACCTGCCATCTACACTACCATACAAATGAACAATACCTGCCATCTACACTACCATACAAGTGAACAATACCTGCCATCTACAATACCATACTAGTGAGCAACACCTGCCATCTACAATACCATACTAGTGAACAACACCTGCCATCTACAATACCATACTAGTGAACAACACCTGTCATCTACAATACCATACTAGTAAACAACGCCTGCCATCTACAATACCATACTAGTAAACAACACCTGCCATCTACAATACCATACTAGTGAACAATACCTGCCATCTACACTACCATACTAGTGAACAATACCTGCCATCTACAATACCATACTAGTGAACAACACCTGCCATCTACAATACCATACTAGTGAACAACACCTGCCATCTACAATACCATACTAGTGAACAACACCTGCCATCTACAATACCATACTAGTGAACAACACCTGTCATCTACACTACCATACTAGTGAACAACACCTGCCATCTACAATACCATACTAGTGAACAATGCCTGCCATCTACAATACCATACTAGTGAACAATACCTGCCATCTACAATACCATACTAGTAAACAACGCCTGCCATCTACAATACCATACTAGTGAACAATACCTGCCATCTACAATACCATACTAGTAAACAACGCCTGCCATCTACAATACCATACTAGTGAACAATACCTGCCATCTACAATACCATACTAGTGAACAATACCTGCCATCTACAATACCATACTAGTGAACAATACCTGCCATCTACAATACCATACTAGTGAACAACACCTGCCATCTACAATACCATACTAGTGAACAACACCTGCCATCTACAATACCATACTAGTGAACAACACCTGCCATCTACAATACCATACTAGTGAACAATACCTGCCATCTACAATACCATACTAGTGAACAATACCTGCCATCTACAATACCATACTAGTAAACAACGCCTGCCATCTACAATACCATACTAGTGAACAATACCTGCCATCTACAATACCATACTAGTAAACAACGCCTGCCATCTACAATACCATACTAGTGAACAATACCTGCCATCTACAATACCATACTAGTGAACAATACCTGCCATCTACAATACCATACTAGTGAACAATACCTGCCATCTACAATACCATACTAGTGAACAACACCTGCCATCTACAATACCATACTAGTGAACAACACCTGCCATCTACAATACCGTACTAGTGAACAACACCTGCCATCTACAATACCATACTAGTGAACAACACCTGCCATCTACAATACCATACTAGTGAACAACACCTGCCATCTACAATACCATACTAGTGAACAACACCTGCCATCTACAATACCATACTAGTGAGCAACACCTGCCATCTACAATACCATACTAGTGAACAACACCTGCCATCCTACACTGCCATACTAGTGAACAACACCTGCCATCCTACACTGCCATACTAGTGAACAACACCTGCCATCCTACACTGCCATACTAGTGAACAACACCTGCCATCCTACACTGCCATACTAGTGAACAATACCTGCCATCTACAATACCATACTAGTAAACAACGCCTGCCATCTACAATACCATACTAGTGAACAATACCTGCCATCTACAATACCATACTAGTAAACAACGCCTGCCATCTACAATACCATACTAGTGAACAATACCTGCCATCTACAATACCATACTAGTGAACAATACCTGCCATCTACAATACCATACTAGTGAACAACACCTGCCATCTACAATACCATACTAGTGAACAACACCTGCCATCTACAATACCATACTAGTGAACAACACCTGCCATCTACAATACCATACTAGTGAACAATACCTGCCATCTACAATACCATACTAGTGAACAATACCTGCCATCTACAATACCATACTAGTAAACAACGCCTGCCATCTACAATACCATACTAGTGAACAATACCTGCCATCTACAATACCATACTAGTAAACAACGCCTGCCATCTACAATACCATACTAGTGAACAATACCTGCCATCTACAATACCATACTAGTGAACAATACCTGCCATCTACAATACCATACTAGTGAACAACACCTGCCATCTACAATACCATACTAGTGAACAACACCTGCCATCTACAATACCATACTAGTGAACAACACCTGCCATCTACAATACCATACTAGTGAACAACACCTGCCATCTACAATACCATACTAGTGAACAACACCTGCCATCTACAATACCATACTAGTGAACAACACCTGCCATCTACAATACCATACTAGTGAACAACACCTGCCATCCTACACTGCCATACTAGTGAACAACACCTGCCATCCTACACTGCCATACTAGTGAACAACACATGCCATCCTACACTGCCATACTAGTGAACAACACCTGCCATCCTACACTGCCATACTAGTGAACAATACCTGCCATCTACAATACCATACTAGTAAACAACGCCTGCCATCTACAATACCATACTAGTGAACAATACCTGCCATCTACAATACCATACTAGTAAACAACGCCTGCCATCTACAATACCATACTAGTGAACAATACCTGCCATCTACAATACCATACTAGTGAACAATACCTGCCATCTACAATACCATACTAGTGAACAACACCTGCCATCTACAATACCATACTAGTGAACAACACCTGCCATCTACAATACCATACTAGTGAACAACACCTGCCATCTACAATACCATACTAGTGAACAATACCTGCCATCTACAATACCATACTAGTGAACAATACCTGCCATCTACAATACCATACTAGTAAACAACGCCTGCCATCTACAATACCATACTAGTGAACAATACCTGCCATCTACAATACCATACTAGTAAACAACGCCTGCCATCTACAATACCATACTAGTGAACAATACCTGCCATCTACAATACCATACTAGTGAACAATACCTGCCATCTACAATACCATACTAGTGAACAATACCTGCCATCTACAATACCATACTAGTGAACAACACCTGCCATCTACAATACCATACTAGTGAACAACACCTGCCATCTACAATACCATACTAGTGAACAACACCTGCCATCCACAATACCATACTAGTGAACAACACCTGCCATCCTACGCTGCCATACTAGTGAACAACACCTGCCATCCTACACTGCCATACTAGTGAACAACACCTGCCATCCTACACTGCCATACTAGTGAACAACACCTGCCATCCTACACTGCCATACTAGTGAACAACACCTGCCATCTACAATACCATACTAGTGAACAACACCTGCCATCTACAATACCATACTAGTGAACAACACCTGCCATCTACAATACCATACTAGTGAACAACACCTGCCATCTACAATACCATACTAGTGAACAACACCTGCCATCTACAATACCATACTAGTGAACAACACCTGCCATCTACAATACCATACTAGTGAACAACACCTGCCATCCTACACTGCCATACTAGTGAACAACACCTGCCATCCTACACTGCCATACTAGTGAACAACACCTGCCATCCTACACTGCCATACTAGTGAACAACACCTGCCATCTACAATACCATACTAGTGAACAACACCTGCCATCTACAATACCATACTAGTGAACAACACCTGCCATCCTACACTGCCATACTAGTGAACAACACCTGCCATCCTACACTGCCATACTAGTGAACAACACCTGCCATCCTACACTGCCATACTAGTGAACAACACCTGCCATCTACAATACCATACTAGTGAACAACACCTGCCATCTACAATACCATACTAGTGAACAACACCTGCCATCCTACACTGCCATACTAGTGAACAACACCTGCCATCCTACAATGCCATACTAGTGAACAACACCTGCCATCCTACACTGCCATACTAGTGAACAACACCTGCCATCTACAATACCATACTAGTGAACAACACCTGCCATCTACAATACCATACTAGTGAACAACACCTGCCATCCTACACTGCCATACTAGTGAACAACACCTGCCATCCTACACTGCCATACTAGTGAACAACACCTGCCATCCTACACTGCCATACTAGTGAACAACACCTGCCATCTACAATACCATACTAGTGAACAACACCTGCCATCTACAATACCATACTAGTGAACAACACCTGCCATCTACAATACCATACTAGTGAACAACACCTGCCATCCTACACTGCCATACTAGTGAACAACACCTGCCATCCTACACTGCCATACTAATGAACAACACCTGCCATCTACAATACCATACTAGTGAACAACACCTGCCATCTACAATACCATACTAATGAACAACACCTGCCATCTACAATACCATACTAGTGAACAACACCTGCCATCTACAATACCATACTAGTGAACAACACCTGCCATCTACAATACCATACTAGTGAACAACACCTGCCATCTACAATACCATACTAGTGAACAACACCTGCCATCTACAATACCATACTAGTGAACAACACCTGCCATCTACAATACCATACTAGTGAACAACACCTGCCATCTACAATACCATACTAGTGAACAACACCTGCCATCTACAATACCATACTAGTGAACAACACCTGCCATCTACAATACCGTACTAGTGAACAACACCTGCCATCTACAATGCCGTACTAGTGAACAACACCTGCCATCTACAATACCGTACTAGTGAACAACACCTGCCATCTACAATACCGTACTAGTGAACAACACCTGCCATCCTACACAGTGACATGATAACAATGAAACTAGATGAACTAAAATATTCTTTAATCATATTGATGAATATTCACTAACATTAACCTTGTCTAAGGAATATCGACATACTGGAGGATGGAGTGTCGACACACTGGAGGGTGGAGTGTCGACACACTGGAGGGTGGAGTGTCGACACACTGGAGAGTGGAGTGTCGACACTGGAGGATGGAGTATCAACACTGGAGGA
>NC_091316.1:2771278-2788778 GCF_038502225.1 Cherax quadricarinatus
TTATGTACAAGGCCAATATTGTCAAAATACCACACTTGGATCCACTTCGAGGACAGCGTGAAACAAGCTTTTATGCCACAAGACGGGCAGAAAGCAGCAACTTCACTCTGGCTGTACCCTTCTCCAGAACATCACTCCATCTGAGATCATACATACCCAGGATGACTCGAGTATGGAACACATTCGTACAGCATAATGATGTCAACGAGATAAAGTCAGTTGATCAAATGAAAATGCTGGCCCACAGATGGCTCCAACTTCATCCTGTTCCGTACTTGTATGTCTCATAACAATAAAAATGCTTTCAAATGAGCTGATGTAGGTAACAGCTCTTAGCTTACCAATAAAGTTAGAAATCCTTAACCTGTAAATAGCTTGTCAATAAAGCTAGGGATCCTTAACCTTGTCAAACCCTGTGTAAAAAAAAAAAAAGAAAAAAAAAAAAAGAGGCATGATGCGTTGAGGAGAGAGAATGAATTTAGAGTTAAGAAAGAAGAAAACAGGAAGGATTAAACTATTGGAAGGTTAGAGAATAAGAAACAAAAGAATACAAGAGAAAGAGAGAGAGGAAGGAGCGGGCATTAAAAAGAAGAGAACGGAAATAATTACTTGAACCTGTATGAATACAACTGCCATAACCCAAGATTGTAACTGGACGATACACTCACTTAATACACCGACTTCCCTTTGACCTGTGTAACTCATAAGGATTTAGCCATTCACATAAGCATAATAGTTCCTGAACATCAAAATGGTATACAATACCTACAGGTTGGTAGGTAAGACACATAGGCAACAGTTAGACAACTTTATTCCGAAACGTTTCGCCTACACAGTAGGCTTCTTCAGTCGAATACAGAAAGTAGGCAGGAACAGTAGAGATGTGAAGACGATGTAATCAGTCCATCACCCTTGAAGTCGTAGAATTTGAGGTTGTCAGTCCCTCGGCCTGGAGAAGTTCAGTTCCATAGTCAGGAACTATCTGCCGAATACAGAAAGTAGGCAGGAAGAGATAGTTCATGACTATGGAACTGAACTTCTCCAGGCCGAGGGACTGACAACCTCAAATTCTACGACTTCAAGGGTGATGGACTGATTAGATCGTCTTCACATCTCTACTGTTCGTACCTACTTTCTGTATTCGACTGAAGAAGCCTACTGTGTAGGCGAAACGTTTCGGAATAAAGTTGCCTACTGTTGCCCATGTGTCTTACCTACCATAATAGTTCCTCTCGAGTGAAAGATGTACACGAACATTCACTCTCTCACACCAGCTGCTGACATTTCTGCCAACAGTTTCAATGGTCAGTTGGCGGACGAATTATTGCCTTCACCATTCCTACCACCAAATAATAATAATAATAATAATAATAATAATAATAATAATAATAATAATAATAATAATAATAATAATAATAATAATAATAATAATAATAATAAATAATAATAATAATAATAATAATAATAATAATAATAATAATAATAATAATAATAATAATAATAATAATAATAATAAGAAGAAGAAGAAGAAAATAATAATAATAATAATAATAATAATAATAATAATAATAATAATAATAATGATAATAATAAACATCGACACCATGCCCAGCCCTTCTAAGGTAGGGCAGGTGCCTGAGCCCGAGCTTACAGCTCACAAGACTGTCATTCCCATTAGCCCCCTTGGGGCGGGGATAGTAGACCAGAGAGCCTAGCTTGTGGCTAGGCCTGGGGACAGTTGGTCCCAAAGATGAGGGGGTACTTGTGCCTCCTCCCATGGGAGACTTAGGTCTCAGACACTCCCTAAAGAGGGAGCCAAGGCCGGGCCACCACTTGGAAAAGGCCCGGGCCGGGAGAATACCGGCGAATCTTTAATAATAATAATAATAATAATAATAAAATAATAATAATAATAATAATAATAATATTAATAATACCAATAATGATAATACCAACTGGTGAATGTCAGTTCCAGTGTGACTTATTTATTAGCTTGCCTGAGGAAGCAGCTCCGTCTGGTGCAGAAAGTCTTTCCGAGGAGGTGGTCAGGGGAAACATCACGGGTGCGACAGAAAGCCATCGACTGGCTGATTGCCGCAGTCACCCCTCAAGCCTCACCACAGAAAATAGAACACATAATTTACCCTCCTTTGCTCAATAATAATAATAATAATAATAATAATAATAATAATAATAATAATAATAATAATAATAATAATAATAATAATAATAATTAATAATAATAAGGTGGAGATTGTTCACGTAATTCTTCATCCAGTTTGATCCAAGGAAGGAGAGTGAGGTAGCTCCAGTTCCTTGGATCAAGAGATCGTCCTCAGCATCAAGACATCACAAACTTTTAAAAGGTTAAAACACTGAATTATTTCATACCAAACAGAACGTACAAAATAATAATTGTTCATTGTTCAGGAACAATGAACATTGTCGAAAAAAACAGTTAATTAGCTTACTATAAAACATATAAACTGTTCTCATTTTTTTTCCGATTTCACGAATTCATGATTTTTTGGGTCTATAGTTTTTTGGGTCTTTTTAAAAAAATAACATTAATTGCTTTGCCAGTAGGAGTCTGGACCACAGCTGCCGGACGGAGGCTCGAGCCTGCAAGAACACACTGCAAAGTTCTTCTGCTCATTTATATCCGCTGTTACAACGGTGTCATACACGATGTAGCTATGTAACTTCCGGTACAGCTGAGGTAATGTGGCTTTAACTCAGCCTCACTGTTGTCTGACCTCAGCAACCTCAGCATGTGTACCTTTGTTGTTACTCAGCCTCACTGTTGTCTGACCTCAGCGCACCTCTGGTGGTCGTAACATTTCAATACTCCACTTCATTCTACTTCATTCCACTTCGTCCCGCTTCATTCCACTTCGTCCCGCTTCATTCCACTTCCTGGTCAACATATCAGGCATGGCTCTTCAGTTGTTATTACTACAGTACTGAGTGTGTTAATGACAACTGTTGGTGTTTGGAAAAACACCAGCCTTCACAAACACCCGCAAGAAGTGTATTGACCTGGTACAACGACCATCACAACCATCACGACCATCACAACCATCACGAGCATCATGAGCATCACGACCATCACGAGCATCACGACCATCACGAGCATCACGACCATCACAACCATCACGAGCATCACGAGCATCACGACCATCACGAGCATCACGACCATCACAACCATCACAACCATCACAACCATCACAACCATCACGACCATCACAACCATCACAACCATCACAACCATCACAACCATCACAACCATCACGACCATCACGACCATCACAAGCATCACGACCATCACAACCATCACGAGCATCACGAGCATCACGACCATCACAACCATCACAACCATCACGACCATCACAAGCATCACGACCATCACAACCATCACGACCATCACAACCATCACAACCATCACAACCATCACAACCATCACAACCATCACGACCATCACAAGCATCACGACCATCACAACCATCACGAGCATCACGAGCATCACGACCATCACAACCATCACAACCATCACAACCATCACAACCATCACGACCATCACAACCATCACGACCATCACAACCATCACGACCATCACAACCATCACGACCATCACGACCATCACGACCATCACAACCATCACAACCATCACGACCATCACGACCATCACGACCATCACGACCATCACGACCATCGTAACCATCACGACCATCACGACCATCACGACCAATCCATCACTCAGGGAATGTCATTGTAGTATACGTAACTTCGTTATCGCATGTACAGAACTACAATAACTGCGCTATCGCATGCACAAAACTGTGATAACTAAGTTAACCCATGCACACAACTACGATAACTATCTATTGCACGCAGGTAACCACGATAACTACGCTATCGTCAGCTCAGATTTGCATTTTCTTATTTCTCACACATTGTAAACAAAAACTGACACCGGAAAAGGAATTCGTGGACAGTCTGTAATAAGTTTTTCATAGACATTACAGCGGGTAATTAGTGATTTTAAGACATATTACAGCGGGTAATTAGTGATTTTTAAGACATATTACAGGGGATAATTAGTGGTTTTTAAGACATATTACAGAGGGTAATTAGTGATTTTTAAGACATATTACAGCGGATAATTAGTGATTTTAAGACATATTACAGCGGATAATTAGTGATTTTAAGACATATTACAGCGGATAATTAGTGATTTTAAGACATATTACAGCGGGTAATTAGTGATTTTAAGACATATTACAGCGGGTAATTAGTGATTTTAAGACATATTACAGCGGGTAATTAGTGATTTTAAGACATATTACAGCGGGTAATTAGTGATTTTTAAGACATATTACAGGGGATAATTAGTGGTTTTTAAGACATATTACAGAGGGTAATTAGTGATTTTTAAGACATATTACAGCGGATAATTAGTGATTTTAAAACATTACAGCGGATAATTAGTGATTTTAAGACATATTACAGCTGGTAATTAGTGATTGATTAAGACATATTACAGCGGATAATTAGTAATTTTTAAGACAAATTACAGGGGATAATTTGTGATTTTTAAGACATATTACAGCTGGTAATTAGTGATTGATTAAGACATATTACAGCGGATAATTAGTGATTTTTAAGACATAATACAGGGGATAATTAGTGATTTTTAAGACATATTACAGCGGATAATTAGTGATTTTAATACATATTACAGGGGATAATTAGTGGTATTAAGACATATTACAGCGGGTAATTAGTTATTTTTAAAGTCATATTACAGCGGATAATTAGTGATTTTTAAGACATATTACAGCTGGTAATTAGTGATTGATTAAGACATATTACAGGGGATAATTAGTGATTTTTAAGTCATATTACAGATGGTAATTAATGATTTTTAATACATGTTACAGCGAGTAATTAATGATTTTTAAGATGTATTACAGCTGGAAATTAAAAAATTAAGACGTATTACAGCTTGTAATTAGTAATTTTGAAGACATATTACAGCGGGTAATTAGTGGCACTGTAATTAGGACATTAATTAGTTGATCCCCTTTTTTTAATGATTCATTTGAGTAAAATGAAAGATGGTCACATTAATAAGTGTTTAATGGTGAACGAGTGTCTTGTGTTGTATTGTGTTGCAGTATGTTGTATTTCTGTTGTATTGTATTGTATTGTGTTGTGTTGTACTGTTGTCGTATTGTGTTCCTTTGTTATTGTATTGTGTTGCATTGTGTTGTGTGGTATTGTACTATATTGTTCTTGTATTGAGCTGTAATGTGTTGCATTGTTGTATTGCTTTCTATTGTACTGTGTGATTATTGTATTGTGTTGTACTATGCACCAACACCACCTCCTCCTCCACCACCCACCTGCAACACTTCCCACTCTAAGCCATAACAACACATCTCAACAGTTTTCCCCCCACATAGTTCTCATCTCAGGAGATATTTCTCCTCTATCACCTCATATATTTCCCTCGCACAACAAGAAAAAAAAACGGAAATTGAGTAGGGAATTACGACATTGTTACCCCAGAGTCCTGGAACAACATCTTACCAACACTACGATACCCCAGAGTCCTGGAACAACATCTCACCAACACTACGATACCCCAGAGTCCTGGAACAACATCTTACCAACACTACGATACCCCAGAGTCCTGGAACAACATCTCACCAACACTACGATACCCCAGAGTCCTGGAACAACATCTTACCAACACTACGATACCCCAGAGTCCTGGAACAACATCTCACCAACACTACGATACCCCAGAGTCCTGGAACAACATCTCACCAACACTACGATACCCCAGAGTCCTGGAACAACATCTTACCAACACTACGATACCCCAGAGTCCTGGAACAACATCTTACCAACACTACGATACCCCAGAGTCCTGGAACAACATCTCACCAACACTACGATACCCCAGAGTCCTGGAACAACATCTTACCAACACTACGATACCCCAGAGTCCTGGAACAACATCTCACCAACACTACGATACCCCAGAGTCCTGGAACAACATCTCACCAACACTACGATACCCCAGAGTCCTGGAACAACATCTCACCAACACTACGATACCCCAGAGTCCTGGAACAACATCTCACCAACACTACGATACCCCAGAGTCCTGGAACAACATCTCACCAACACTACGATACCCCAGAGCCCTGGAACAACATCTCACCAACACTACGATACCCCAGAGTCCTGGAACAACATCTCACCAACACTACGATACCCCAGAGTCCTGGAACAACATCTCACCAACACTACGATACCCCAGAGTCCTGGAACAACATCTCACCAACACTACGATACCCCAGAGCCCTGGAACAACATCTCACCAACACTACGATACCCCAGAGCCCTGGAACAACATCTCACCAACACTACGATACCCCAGAGCCCTGGAACAACATCCTACCAACACTACGATACCCCAGAGCCCTTGAACAACATTCCACCAACACTACGATACCACAGAACCCTGGAGCAACATCCCACCAACACTACGATACCCCAGAGCCCTGGAACAACATCTCACCAACTCTACGATACCCCAGAGTCCTGGAACAACATCCCACCAACACTACGATACCCCAGAGTCCTGGAACAACATTCCACCAACACTACGATACCCCAGAGCCCTGGAACAACATCTCACCAACACTACGATACCCCAGAGCCCTGGAACAACATCTCACCAACACTACGATACCCCAGAGTCCTGGAACAACATCTCACCAACACTACAATACCCCAGAGTCCTGGAACAACATCTCACCAACACTACGATACCCCAGAGCCCTGGAACAACATCTCACCAACACTACGATACCCCAGAGCCCTGGAACAACATCTCACCAACACTACGATACCCCAGAGCCCTGGAACAACATCCCACCAACATTACGATACCCCAGAGCCCTGGAACAACATCTCACCAACACTACGATACCCCAGAGCCCTGGAACACCATCCCACCAACACTACGATACCCCAGAGCCCTTGAACAACATCCCACCAACACTACGATACTACAGAACCCTGGCGCAACATCCCACCAACACTACGATACCCCAGAGTCCAGGAACATCATTCCACCAACACTACGATACCACAGAACCCTGGAGCAACATCCCACCAACACTACGATACCCCAGACCTCTGGAACAACATCTCACCAACACTACGATACCCCAGAGTCCTGGAACAACATCCCACCAACACTACGATACCCCAGAGTCCTGGAACAACATCCCACCAACACTACGATACCACAGAGTCCTTGAACAACATTCCACCAACACTACGATGCCCCAGAGCCCTAGAACAACATCCCACCAACACTACGATACCCCAGAGTCCTGGAACCACTTCCCACCAACATTACGATACCCCAGAGTCCTGGAACAACATCCCACCAACACTACGATACCACAGAGTCCTGGAACAACATCCCACCAACACTACGATACCCCAGAGTCCTGGAACAATATCCCACTAACACTACGATACCCCAGAGTCCTGGAACAACTTCCCACCAACACTACGATACCCCAGAGTCCTGGAACAACATCCCACCAACACTACGATACCCCAGAGTCCTGGAACAACTTCCCACCAGCACTACGATACCCCAGAGTCCTGGAACAACATCCCACCAACACTACGATACCACAGAGTCATGGAACAACATCCCACCAACACTACGATACCCCAGAGCCCTGGAACAACATCCCACCAACACTACGATACCCCAGAGTCCTGGAACAACATCCCACCAACACTACGATACCCCAGAGCCCTGGGGTATCGTAGGCAGTACCTACCATCAAGGTACCACTTACCATCAAGGCACCATTTACCAACAAGGTACCACCTTACCATCAAAGTACTACTTACCATCAAAGAAGCACTTACCATCAAGGCAGTACTTACCATCAAGGTGCCACTTACCATCAAGGTGCCACTTACCATCAAGGCACCACTTATCATCAAGGTACCACTTATCATCAAGGCAGTACTTACCATCAAGGTGCCACTTACCATCAAGGCAGTACTTACCATGAAGGCAACACTTACCATCAAGGCAGTACTTACCATCAAGGCAGTACTTACCATCAAGGTACCACTTACCATCAAGGCAACACTTACCATCATGGCAACACTTGCCATCAAGGCAACACTTACCATCAAGGCAACACTTACCATCAAGGCAACACTTACCATCAAGACAGTACTTACCATCAAGGCAACACTTACCATCAAGGTACCACTTACCATCAAGGCAGCACTTACCATCAAGGCAACACTTACCATCAAGGCAGTACTTACCATCAAGGCAATACTTACCATCAAGGTACCACTTACCATCAAGGCAACACTTACCATCAAGGCAACACTTACCATCAAGGCAACACTTACCATCAAGGCAGTACTTACCATCAAGGCAACACTTACCATCAAGGCAGTACTTACTATCAAAGTGTACAGGTTAACCACTTACCATCCGTGCAACATGGGGGGTCTGACCCTCCGTTCCATAGGATCTACAACCTCTGATGTCATATGCAAATTTTATCAAGGTATTTAATCCTATTTAAGTAGGGCAATCAGCAGTATCGCTGGGGGAACTAAGTAGTGAGAGCAGACCAAGTATTTGCAACACCAGACGACACTCTCTGACACACATTAGTTTACCTTCCCTTCCTTCGTTCAGTTTATTGTTATGGGTAGGTACAGACGTACTTATGTACACCTGATATATATATATATATATATATATATATATATATATATATATATATATATATATATATATATATATATATATATATATATATATATATATATATATATATATATATATATATATATATATATGTATATATATATAAAGAAAGAAAGAAAAAGAGAGAACGAGGGAGAGAGAGCGAGGGAGAGAGATCGAGAGAGAGAGAGCGAGGGAGAGAGATCGAGAGAGAGAGAGCGAGGGAGAGAGAGCGAGGGAGAGAGAACGAGGGAGAGAGAGCGAGGGAGAGAGAGCGAGGGAGAGAGAGCGAGGGAGAGAGAGCGAGATAGAGAGAGCGGGGGAGAGACAGCGAGGGAGAGACAGCGAGGGAGAGCGATGGAGAGAGAGAGAGAGAGAGAGAGAGAGAGAGAGAGAGAGAGAGAGAGAGAGAGAGAGAGAGAGAGAGAGAGAGAGAGAGAGAGAGAGAGAGAGAGAGAGAATACCTTACATCACAGACGACAGCACTGCATCACAAACGAGACTCTCCCCAACACACCATCAGAAGTAACTTTAAAAAAAGAGAGAGGAAGTGAAGCAGAAGAACAAATTACCATGGCAGAGGGAAGACAAACGTGAAAATTACCATTGCAGATAAAAGTCAGAAGAACAGAGGTTTAAAAACAGCTGTGTTAGGTAGAATGAATACACCAGAGGCCTATAACTAGCAGCCTATAACTGTGTTCCTTACTCGTGTGTTTTGTAACAGCAGGTGCACAAACTGCTTAATAATCTGGGAAAAAACTGTGATTTAAATCTGCCATTTGTTGCGAGTACTTGTGTACAGGCAAGGTAATTACCAGGTTAATTACCAGGATAATTTACCAAGATTATTAGTAAATGTTTTAATGATGCTGAGTCATTACGTGGCATGTTTTGTGTCCATAATGATGTGTGACATGACCAGATTGTTCCTTGATGACATGACTAGATGGTTCCTTGATGACATGACCAGATGGTTCCTTGATGACATGACCAGATGGTTTCTTGATGACATGACCAGATGGTTCCATTATGACATGACCAGATGGTTCCATGATGACATGACCAGATGGTTCCATGATGACATGACCAGATGGTTCCTTGATGACATGACCAGATGGTTCCATGATGACATGACCAGATGGTTCCTTGATGACATGACCAGATGGTTCCTTGATGACATGACCAGATTGTTCCATGATGACATGACTAGACGGTTTCTTGATGACATGACCAGATGGTTTCTTGATGACATGATCAGATGGTTCCATGATTACATGACCAGATGGTTCCTTGATGACATGACCAGATGGTTTCTTGATGACATGACCAGATGGTTTCTTGATGACATGACCAGAAAGTTCCTTGATGACATGAAAAGTTGGTTTCTTGATGACAAGACCAGAAGGTTCCTTGATGACATGACCAGATGGTTTCTTGATGACATGACCAGAAGGTTCCTTGATGACATGACCAGATGGTTCTTTGATGGCATGACCAGATGGTTTCTTGATGACATGACCAGATGGTTCCATGATGACATGACCAGATGGTTCCTTGATGACATGACCAGATGGTTTCTTGATGACATGACCAGATGGTTTCTTCATGACATGACCAGATGGTTTCTTGATGACATGACCAGATGGTTTCTTGATGACATGACCAGTTGGTTTCTTGATGACAAGACCAGAAGGTTCCTTGATGACATGACCAGATGGTTTCTTGATGACATGAGCAGAAGGTTCCTTGATGACATGACCAGATGGTTCTTTGATGACATGACCAGATGGTTTCTTGATGACAAGACCAGATGGTTCCTTGATGACATGACCAGATGATTTCTTGATGACATAACCAGATGGTTCCTTGATGACATGACCAGATGGTTCAACACTTCCAGACGCTAAAACCAGTGTTGCTGCCTGCTCTTCTCTCAGGCAACACCTCCCAAAACATCCTCCTGGGTTACACTCAGCAACGAAATTATCAACCTTCATTTGCAACATTTTTAGCGATGCGTTACGGAAATAATTTCCAGATTCTGAACACCCCGACAAAGCGCTCCACACCACTACTGTGTACACACAATAGCAGACTCGGCCATTGTTGTAAGCACGAGAGAGACGCCTCGACTTTTACGAAGAACTACACGTAAAGAATATCGATATTTTCCCTAAGATGCTCGTATAAGCTTTGATGAATACGATGGAAGTCGATTGCTTATCGATAATTATTGCAGAATGAAATCAAAATGATAATAAACCAGGATAGTGTAAATAAACATAGGTATTACAGTAATTCTGTTAATAATAATAATAATAATAATAATAATAATAATAATAATAATAATAATAATAATAATAATAATAATAATAATAATAATAATAATAATGATAATAATAATAATAATAATAATAATAATAATAATAATAATAATAATAATAATAATAATAATGATAATAATAATAATAATAATAATAATAATAATAATGATAATAATAATAATAATAATAATAATAATAATAATAATAATAATAATAATAATAATAATAATAATAATAATAATAATAATAATAATAATAACAATAATAACTTAATACTAAAAATAATTATAAAAATAATAATAATTTTATTTCTCCAAGTACATGTACTAGGTATACATTCTTATCTGACATCAACGACGCACATACCTCCCCCAGGATGCCACCCACAACAATCAACAAACACGAAGGTACTTAAATAACAAGGTACTTGTTTAGTACTAGTCATGTACCGGGCCTCGGGGGGGGGCGTTGACCCCAGGAACACCCTCCAGGTATCCTACACACGAAGATAGGAAAAATTGAACCCCGGGCACTGAACCTTGGTACTTTGTTCACTGAGCTTATGGACATAACCTGTGAACAAGTGTTATACATGTTCTGGACGCAGGTGAGAAGCAAAACTCTTGTCTATAACGTGAGTCTACGGAGAGTCCGTGAACTTTACACAAGCAAGATGTGTGTTATGGCTGGCAGGTTAATGAAGAGTTGTGAAGCAGTGAGGAGTAAAATATATGAACGAAGGAGGAGGAGGAGGAAGAAGAGGAAGAGAGAGAGAGAGAGAGAGAGAGAGAGAGAGAGAGAGAGAGAGAGAGAGAGAGAGAGAGAGAGAGAGAGAGAGGACACCAAGTAGTAGACTACCAACCAGGATAGTTCCTCACTTGACTCATCCTTTTACACTCTTAAGTCATATAATTATTTCTCTGGTCGTGGCTAGCTGTAATTACTTTCCTCTCTGTCATTTTATAGGATAATGACATTATATTTTCCTGGCCACAACATTATACTTCCTTGCCCATGTCATTATAGTCGCCCATGACGTTATACTTCCCTGCCCACGACGTTACAGGATGTCCACAAAAACACTCCATGATTTCAAACAGGTATAACATATAACTTTATTGTAACAATCTTTCACAGTTAGTAGCTTCAGATGCAGAATTTTATTGAGTTTCATGTGGTATAAGATAGCATTAAAGGCACTCAATATGCGTCCCTCTGGTTGCTTGGTAAACATCGATGTGATAGTCCAGTTCGGTCCAGACGCTCTGCAGCATATCTGGTGTTATCATGCCAACCTCTTCAGTGATCGAAATTTTCAGCTCCTCCAGGGTTGCAGGTAGTGGTGGTACGTAAACTGTGCTCTTCATGTATCCTTAAAGAAAGAAATAACAAACAGTTAGGTCCGGTGACCTCTGCAAGTGGCCTGCGAGGTCGCCGGACCTAACTGGACTATCACATCAATGTTTGCCGAGCAACCAGAGGGACGCACATTGAGTGTCTTAACGCTACACTATACCACATGAAACTTAATAAAATCCTGCATCTGAAGATGTTAACTCTAAAATATTATTACAATAAAGTTACATGTTATACATGTTTGAAATAAGGGAGTGTTTTTGTAGACACCCCGCACTTCCCTGCCCATGAGATTACACTTCCCTGCCCATGAGATTATACTTCCCTGCCCATGACATTATACTTCCCTGCCCATGACATTATACTTCCCTGCCCATGACATTATACTTCCCTGCCCATGACATTATACTTCCCTGCCCATGACATTATACTTCCCTGCCCATGACATTATACTTCCCTGCCCATGACATTATACTTCCTGCCCATGACATTATACTTCTTCGCCCATGACATACTTCCCTGCCCATGACATTATACTTCCCTGCCCATGACATTATACTTCCCTGCCCATGACATTATACTTCCCTGCCCATGACATTATACTTCCCTGCCCATGACATTATACTTCCCTGCCCATGACATTATACTTCCCTGCCCACGACATTATACTTCCCTGCCCATGACATTATACTTCCCTGCCCATGACATTATACTTCCCTGCCCACGACATTATACTTCCCTGCCCACGACATTATACTTCCCTGCCCATGACATTATACTTCCCGCCCACGACATTATACTTCCCTGCCCATGACATTATACCTCGTCCCACGACATTATACTTCACTGCCCACGACATTATACTTCTGCCCATGACATTATACATTGCCCATGACATCACTACTTCCCTGCCCACGACATTATACTCCCTGCCCATGACATTATACTTCCTGCCCACGACATTATACTTCCCTGCCCACGACATTATACTTCCCACCCACGACATTATACTTCCCGCCCATGACATTATACTCCCTGCCCACGACATTATACTTCCCTGCCCACGACATTATACTTCCCTACCCATGACATTATACTTCCCTGCCCATGACATTATACTTCCCTGCCCACGACATTATACTTCCCTGCCCATGACATTATACTTCCCTGCCCATGACATCATACTTCCCTGCCCACGACATTATACTTCCCTGCCCATGACATTATACTTCCCTGCCCACGACATTATACTTCCCTGCCCACGACATTATACTTCCCTGCCCATGACATTATACTTCCCTGCCCAGGACATAATACTTCACAGCCCAGGACATTATACTTCCCTGCCCATGACATTATACTTCCCTGCCCATGACATTATACTTCCCTGCCCATGACATTATACTTCCCTGCCCATGACATTATACTTCCCAGCCCATGCCATTATACTTCCCTGCCCATGACATTATACTTCCCTGCCCATGACATTATACTTCCCTGCCCACGACATTATACTTCCCTGCCCATGACATTATACTTCCCTGCCCACGACATTATACTTCCCTGCCCATGACATTATACTTCCCTGCCCACGACATTATACTTCCCTGCCCATGACATTATACTTCCCTGCCCACGACATTATACTTCCCTGCCCACGACATTATACTTCCCTGCCCATGACATTATACTTCCCTGCCCATGACATCATACTTCCCTGCCAACGACATTATACTTCCCTGCCCATGACATTATACTCTGCCCACGACATTATACTTCACTGCCCACGACATTATACTTCCCTCCCGCCCATGACATTATACTTCCCGCCCATGACATCATACTTCCCTGCCCACGACATTATACTTCCCTGCCCATGACATTATACTTCCCTGCCCACGACATTATACTTCCCTGCCCACGACATTATACTTCCCTGCCCACGTCATTATACTTCCCCTGCCCATGACATTATACTTCCCCTGCCCACGACATTATACTTCCTGCCCACGACATTATACTTCCCTGCCCCATGACATTATACTTCCCTTCCCGCCCATGACATTATACTTCCCTGCCCACGACATTATACTTCCCTGCCCATGACATTATACTTCCCTGCCCATGACATCATACTTCCCTGCCCATGACATTATACTTCCCTGCCCATGACATTATACTTCCCTGCCCACGACATTATACTTCCCTTCCCACGACATTATACTTCCCTGCCCAAGACATTATACTTCCCTCCCGCCCATGACATCATACTTCCCTGCCCACGACATTATACTTCCCTGCCCATGACATTATACTTCCCTGCCCATGACATTATACTTCCCTGCCATTACATTATACTTCCCTGCCCATGACATTATACTTCCCAGCCTATGACATTATACTTCCCTGCCCATGACATTATACTTCCCTGCCCATGACATTATACTTCCCTGCCCACGACATTATACTTCCCTGCCCATGACATTATACTTCCCTGCCCACGACATTATACTTCCCTGCCCATGACATTATACTTCCCTGCCCACGACATTATACTTCCCTGCCCATGACATTATACTTCCCTGCCCACGACATTATACTTCCCTGCCCACGACATTATACTTCCCTGCCCATGACATTATACTTCCCTGCCCATGACATCATACTTCCCTGCCCACGACATTATACTTCCCTGCCCATGACATTATACTTCCCTGCCCACGACATTATACTTCCCTGCCCACGACATTATACTTCCCTGCCCACGACATTATACTTCCCTGCCCATGACATTATACTTCCCTGCCCACGACATTATACTTCCCTTCCCACGACATTATACTTCCCTACCCATGACATTATACTTCCCTGCCCATGACATTATACTTCCCTGCCCACGACATTATACTTCCCTGCCCATGACATTATACTTCCCTGCCCATGACATCATACTTCCCTGCCCACGACATTATACTTCCCCTGCCCATGACATTATACTTCCTGCCCAGGACATTATACTTCCCTGCCCACGACATTATACTTCCCTGCCCATGACATTATACTTCCCTGCCCATGACATCATACTTCCCTGCCCACGACATTATACTTCCCTGCCCATGACATTATACTTCCCTGCCCATGACATCATACTTCCCTGCCCATGACATTATACTTCCCTGCCCATGACATCATACTTCCCTGCCCATGACATTATACTTCCCTGCCCATGACATCATACTTCCCTGCACATGACATACTTCCCGCCCATGACATCTACCTTGCCCCGACATTATACCCTTCCCCGCCCATGACATCATACTTCCCATGACATCATACTTCCCGCCCAGACATTATATTCTCGCCCATGACATCCCATACTTCCCTGCCCATGACATCATACTTCCGCCCACGACATCATACTTCCCTGCCCATGACATCATACTTCCCTGCCCATGAGACATCATACTTCCCTGCCCATGACATCATACTTCCCGCCCACGACATTCATACTTCCCTGCCCATGACATCATACTTCTTGCCCATGACATCATACCTGCGCCCATGACATTATACTTCCTGCCCATGACATCATACTTCCCGCCCATGACATCCCATACTTCCCTACCCATGACATTCATACTTCCTGCCCATGACATCATACTTCCTGCCCATGACATCCGATAGCCCATGACATCATACTTCCCTGCCCATGACATCATACTTCCTCGCCCATGACATCATACTTCCCTGCCCATGACATCATCTTCCGCCCATGACATTATACCTCCCCGCCCATGACATCATACTTCCCTGCCCATGACATGCCCATGACTTCTCCCGCCCATGACATCATACTTCCCGCCCATGACATCATACTTCCTCGCCCATGACATTATACCTCCCTGCCCATGACATTCCCATACTTCCGCCCACATGACCCATCATTATACTGCCCATGACATTATACTTCCCTGCCCATGACATTATACTTCCCTGCCCATGACATTATACTTCCCTGCCCTACATTACATTACCACTTCCTGCCCATGACATTATACTTCCCCGCCCATGACATTATACACCCGCCCACATCATACTTACACTCCCTTCCCGCCCATGACATTCATACTTCCCTGCCCACGCCACATTATATCCTCCCGCCCATGACATTACACTTCCCTGCCCACGACATTATACTTCCTGCCCATGACATTATACTTCCTGCCCACGACATTATACTTCCCGCCCATGACATTATACTTCCCTGCCCGACATTATATCGCCCATGACATTATACTCCCTGCCCACGACATTATACTTGCTACTGCCCACGATAT
Organism: Cherax quadricarinatus; assembly: GCF_038502225.1. Lineage (NCBI taxonomy): Eukaryota > Metazoa > Arthropoda > Malacostraca > Decapoda > Parastacidae > Cherax > Cherax quadricarinatus. The sequence goes on from NC_091316.1 coordinate 2,788,120, forward strand.
TATACTTCCCTGCCCATGACATTATACTTCCCCTGCCCATGACATTATACTTCCCTGCCCACGACATTATACTTCCTGCCCATGACATTATACTTCCCTGCCCATGACATCATACTTCCCTGCCCACGACATTATACTTCCTGCCCATGACATTATACTTCCTGCCTCGACATTATACTTCCTGCCCACGACATTATACTTCCCTGCCCATGACATTATACTTCCCTGCCCATGACATCATACTTCCCTGCCCACGACATTATACTTCCCTGCCCATGACATTATACTTCCCTGCCCATGACATTATACTTCCCTGCCCATGACATTATACTTCCCTGCCCATGACATTATACTTCCCTGCCCATGACATTATACTTCCCTGCCCATGACATTATACTTCCCTGCCCATGACATTATACTTCCCTGCCCATGACATTATACTTCCCTGCCCATGACATCATACTTCCCTGCCCACGACATTATACTTCCCTGCCCATGACATTATACTTCCCTGCCCACGACATTATACTTCCCTGCCCATGACATTATACTTCCCTGCCCACGACATTATACTTCCCTGCCCATGACATTATACTTCCCTGCCCACGACATTATACTTCCCTGCCCATGATATTATACTTCACTGCCCACGACATTAT
>NC_091316.1:2796278-2826278 GCF_038502225.1 Cherax quadricarinatus
CTCTGAGTTACCTATGTTGTTTAACTTTCTATCATATTTTTGTGAATGTTTTGTCAATGTATTTTGTCTTTAAATAAAATGTATATAAAATATAGGGGGTGGTAGGAGAAAATTCTCAAACAGCTTCAGGGAGAACCTTGAGTTTTCCCTGAAGCAAGTTTATTCTTTTCTTTGAGGATGAGGGTCCCTATAACAGTTCTAGAGGTGGTACCTCCCTATATATATATATAGAGAGTATATATATATATATATATATATATATATATATATATATATATATATATATATAGAATAGTAGTATATATATATATATATATATATATATATATATATATATATATATATATATATATATATACAATTATTACTCAAGGTAGATGCAAGCACGATATTGTGTGTGTCCGCCTGTGCTTGTTTCTAGACTCTTCACTTTAGACAGATCACACCTAGGGATATCTGAATCAATTTCCACTGCAGTCACTGGAGTCTCTCAGAGTCTCTAAGAGTCCCTTAGTCGAGGCAGCCAGGCCCAGGGAGTCTCTCATGACAATGGAAGGAGGAGGATGTGATCCCTCAGTGTCTGGATCAAGGCTATGTCTCCCTTTCCAAGAGATTTGCACCAGGCGCCCCTCAGGGCATATTTCTCACCACCCTCCTACATATCAGTGATTGAGAGTAGAGCTCTGACCTGAACTGATGAAACTCTGCACACAGTGGAATGTCCCGGGGGGATGAAGTATCTATCCTGTCACGATCTGAAAGACGGAGAACAGACATAGCAGTCCCAGTACCGTGGCTGCAACAATACCGTGGCTGGAATAGTACCGTGGCTGGAATAATACCGTGGCTAGAATAGTACCGTGGCTGAAACAGTACCATGGCTGGAATAATACCGTGGCTGGAATAATACCGTGGCTGGAATAATACCGTGGCTGGAATAATACCGTGGCTGGAATAGTACGGTGGCTGGAATAATACCGTGGCTGGAATAGTACGGTGGCTGGAATAATACCGTGGCTGGAATAGTACGTTGGCTGGAATAGTACCGTTGCTGGAATAATACCGTGGCTGGAATAGGACCGTGGTTGGAATAATACCGTGGCTGGAATAATACCGTGGCTGGAATAGTACCGTGGCTGGAATAATACCGTGGCTGGAATAATACCGTGGCTGGAATAATACCGTGGCTGGAATAGTACGGTGGCTGGAATAATACCGTGGCTAGAATAGTACGTTGGCTGGAATAGTACCGTGGCTGGAATAATACCGTGGCTGGAATAGTACCGTGGCTGGAATAATACCGTGGCTGGAATAATACCGTGGCTGGAATAGTACTATGGCTGAAATAATTCCGTGGCTGGAATAATACCGTGGCTGGAATAATACCGTGGCTGGAATAATACCGTGGCTGGAATAATACCGTGGCTGGAATAATACCGTGGCTGGAATAATACCGTGGCTGGAACCAATACCGTGGCAGGGAATAATAACCGTGGCTGGAATAGTACCTATGGATTGAAATCAATTCCCGTGGATTGGAATAATGCAAAGTGGCTGGAATAATACCGTAAGGCAGGAATATGCCGTGGATTGGAATAATACCGTGGCTGGAATAATACCGTGGCGGAATTGGAATACCGTGGATTGGAATAGCACTTACGGCTGGAAACAATTCCGTGGCTGGAATAACACCGTGGCTGGAATAACACCGTGGCTGGAATGAATAACCGTGGCTGGAATAATACCGTGGATTGGAATAATATCGTGGCTGGAATAGGGGTATTATATTGGAAATGATTAATTCCGTGGCTCGGAATAATACACCGTGGCTGGAATAATACCGTGGCATGGAATAATACCGTGAAGGCTGGAATAATCATCCGCGGCTGGAATAACACCGTGGCTGGAATGGAATAACCGTGGCTGGAATAAGCCACCGTGGATTGGAATAATTACCGTGGCTGGAATAGCACTATGGCTGAAATAATTCCGTATTGGAATACCGTGGCTGAATAACCGTGGCTGGAATAATATGGCTGGAATAATACCGTGGCTGGAATAATCACCGTGTGGATAAGCAACTATGGCTAATACCGTGGCTGGAATAATACCGGTGGCTGGCTAATAACATGGCTGGAATAACCTGGCTGGAATAATACCGTGGTCTGAATGCTGGAATACCGTGGCTGGAATAATACGTGGCTGGAATACCGTTTGGACCGTGGCTGGAATAATCCGTGGCTGGAATAATACGTGGCTGGAATAATACCGGAATGGAATACCGTGGCTGGAATAATACCGTGGCTGAATAGCACATGGCGAAATAATCCTGGCTGGAATAATCACCGTGGCCGGAATAATACGGCTGGAATAATACCGTGGCTGAATAATACCGTGGCTGGAATAATACCGTGGCTGGAATAATAACTGTACTGGAATAAGCCAACTGGAATAATCCGAATAGTTCCGGTACCGCGGCTGAATAATACACCGTGGCTGGAATAGTCAATACCGTGGCCTGGAATAATACGTACCTGGCTGAATAACCTACTGCCAATGAATAATGTGGCTGGAATAATACCGTGCTGGAATAATACCGCATGGAATAATACCGCTAATAATAGTCATCACCGTGGCTGAATAATACCGCATTGAAGGCAACACCGTGGCTGGAATAATACCGTGGCTGGAATACCGTGGCTGGAATAATACCGTGGCTGGAATAATATCCGGCTGGAATAATACCGTGGCTGGAATAATACCGTGGCTGAATTAATAGTGGCTGGAATAATACGGCCGTGGCTGAATAATACCGTGGTGGCAAGCTGAATACCGTGGCATGAATATCACCGTGGCTGGAATAATACCGTGGCTGGAATAATACCGTGGCTGGAATAATACCGTGGCTGGAATAATACCGTGGCTGGAATAATACCGTGGCTGGAATAATACCGTGGCTGGAATAATACCGTGGCTGGAATAGTATCATAGCTACAACAATACCGTGGGAGGGACTGAAACAGTCATGAAGGAGGGACTGAAACAATCATAAAGGAGGGACTGAAACAGTCATAAAGGAGGGACTGAAACAGTCATAAAGGAGGGACTGAAACAATTATGAAGGAGGGACTGAAACAGTCATAAAGGAGGGACTGGAACAATCATAAAGGAGGGACTGAAACAGTCATAAAGGAGGGACTGAAACAATCATAAAGGAGGGACTGAAACAATTATGAAGGAGGGACTGAAACAGTCATAAAGGAGGGACTGAAACAATCATAAAGGAGGGACTGAAACAGTCATAAAGGAGGGACTGAAACAGTCATAAAGGAGGGACTGAAACAATTATGAAGGAGGGACTGAAACAGTCATAAAGGAGGGACTGAAACAATCATAAAGGAGGGACTGAAACAATTATGAAGGAGGGACTGAAACAGTCATAAAGGAGGGACTGAAACAATCATAAAGGAGGGACTGAAACAGTCATAAAGGAGGGACTGAAACAGTCATAAAGGAGGGACTGAAACAATTATGAAGGAGGGACTGAAACAGTCATAAAGGAGGGACTGAAACAATCATAAAGGAGGGACTGAAACAGTCATAAAGGAGGGACTGAAACAGTCATAAAGGAGGGACTGAAACAGTCATGAAGGAGGGACTGAAACAATCATAAAGGAGGGACTGAAACAACCATAAAGGAGGGACTGAAACAGTCATGAAGGAGGGACTGAAATAGTCATGAAGGAGGGACTGAAACAGTCATAAAGGAGGGACTGAAACAATCATAAAGGAGGGACTGAAACAGCCATAAAGGAGGGACTGAAACAGTCATGAAGGAGGGACTGAAACAGTCATGAAGGAGGGACTGAAACAGTCATAAAGGAGAGACTGAAACAATCATAAAGAAGGGACTGAAACAGTCATAAAGGAGGTACTGAAACAGTCATAAAGGAGGGACTGAAACAGTCATAAAGGAGGGACTGAAACAGTCATAAAGGAGGGACTGAAATAGTCATAAAGGAGGGACTGAAATAGTCATAAAGGAGGGACTGAAACAGTCATAAAGGAGGGACTGAAACAGTCATAAAGGAGGGACTGAAACAGTCATAAAGGAGGAACTGAAACAGTCATAAAGGAGGGACTGAAATAGTCATAAAGGAGGGACTGAAACAATCATAAAGGAGGGACTGAAACAATTATGAAGGAGGGACTGAAACAGTCATAAAGGAGGGACTGAAACAATCATAAAGGAGGGACTGAAACAATTATGAAGGAGGGACTGAAACAGTCATAAAGGAGGGACTGAAACAATCATAAAGGAGGGACTGAAACAGTCATAAAGGAGGGACTGAAACAGTCATAAAGGAGGGACTGAAATAGTCATAAAGGAGGGACTGAAACAGTCATAAAGGAGGGACTGAAACAGTCATAAAGGAGGGACTGAAACAGTCATAAAGGAGGAACTGAAACAGTCATAAAGGAGGGACTGAAATAGTCATAAAGGAGGGACTGAAACAGTCATAAAGGAGGGACTGAAACAGTCTTAAAGGAGGGACTGAAATAGTCATAAAGGAGGGACTGAAACAGTCATAAAGGAGGGACTGAAACAGTCTTAAAGGAGGGACTGAAAGAGTCATAAAGGAGGGACTGAAACAGTCATGAAGAAGGGACTGAAACAGTCATAAAGGAGGGACTGAAACAGTCATAAAGGAGGGACTGAAACAGTCATAAAGGAGGGACTGAAACAGTCATAAAGGAGGGACTGAAACAATCATAAAGGAGGGACTGAAACAGTCTTAAAGGAGGGACTGAAACAGTCATAAAGGAGGGGCTGAAACAGTCATAAAGATGGGACTGAAACAGTCATGAAGGAGGGACTGAAACAGTCATAAAGGAGGGACTGAAACAGTCATAAAGGAGGGACTGAAACAGTCATAAAGGAGGGACTGAAACAGTCATAAAGGAAGGACAGAAACAGTTATAAAGATGGGACTGAAACAGTCATAAAGGAGGTACTGAAACAGTCATAAAGGAAGGACTGAAACAGTCATAAAGGAGGGACTGAAACAGTCATAAAGGAGGGACTGAAACAGTCATAAAGGGGGGACTGAAACAGTCATAAAGGAGGTACTGAAACAGTCATAAAGGAGGGACTGAAACAGTCATAAAGGAGGGACTGAAACAGTCATAAAGGAGAGACTGAAACAGTCATAAAGGAGGGACTGAAACAGTCATAAAGGAGAGACGGAAACAGTCATAAAGGAGGGACTGAAACAGTCATAAAGGAGAGACTGAAACAGTCATAAAGGAGGGACTGAAACAGTCATAAAGGAGGGACTGAAACAGTCATAAAGGAGGGACTGAAACAGTCATAAAGGAGGGACTGAAACAATCATAAAGGAGGGACTGAAACAGTCATAAAGGAGGGACTGAAACAATCATAAAGGAGGGACTGAAACAGTCATAAAGGAGGGACTGAAACAGTCATAAAGGAGGGACTGAAACAGTCATAAAGGAGGGACTGAAACAGTCATAAAGGAGGGACTGAAACAGTCATAAAGGAGGGACTGAAACAGTCATAAAGGAGGGACTGAAACAGTCATAAAGGAGGGACTGAAACAGTCATAAAGGAGGGACTGAAACAGTCATACACATGAACCTTTGATGCCCTACAGATATCTATTAAGCAATTTGAGAAGCATGAAGCCTCACACAGCGTGTGTTCAAGGCTCTTCAGAATTAAACACTGAGTGCTGTATACACCTGATGCTTCCTTACTGTCTCAAAGTGAGAGTCCACCAGCACTACAGTTAGCGATTAATTGGCTGTCAGAAGGTCCTGAATGATGTACGCAGAGTAATGAAGACGAAGAAGAAGAAGAAGAGAGAGAGAGAGAGAGAGAGAGAGAGAGAGAGAGAGAGAGAGAGAGAGAGAGAGAGAGAGAGAGAGAGAGAGAGAGAGAGAGAGAGAGAGAGAGAGAGAGAGAGAGAGAGAGAGAGAGAGAGAGAGAGAGAGAGAGAGATCCCAACAGAACGAGGTGAGGAGTCCACACGCACAACCTGGCTATGGGAAAGAGGTAATTGGCCAGCCCTTTGCTCTGAGCTCGCCACCACCAATTGGAATGCTCTTCTCCAGGGGGATGTTGACAACCAAGTGAAAGCCTTCACTGGACACATCCTTAATCTGCAACAAGAACACATTCCTCACCGGCAATATGTGGCACAGCCTTGGTTTGGCTTTCGTTGTAGAGAGGCTGCTACTGCTAAGTACAAAGAATGGCGAAGGTATAAGAGACATCCTACCACCTATAACAGGAACTTGCACATGCAAGCCTGTAGGCATATGGGTGATGTTCAAAAGTGGGCCATTGCTAAATGGGAGGTGGACACTAAAAGAAAGTTAGCATCAGGTAGGGTAGGCTCCAAAACCTGGTGGTCCCTGGTCAAGGACAGACAAGGTTATCTGCCTGATGAACTTATTCCACCTCTAAATCGACAGGATGGGACCACCTCTACTAGTAGTCAAGAGAAGGCGGACCTCTTTGCTGAACACTTTGCTACCAAAATGCAAGTTCCTGATCCAGCAAGGGACCCTCCTTGGCTAGCTGCAAGAACTGTGTCAAAACTGTCAGTGGTGACAATAAGGCAGGAGGAGGTGCATTTCCTTCTTAAATCACTTGACCAAGAAAAGGAAAAGGCTGTGGGCCCAGACAAGTTGAGCCCAAGATTGTTGAGAAGATGTGCAGACCAGCTAGCAGCACCTCTAACTCGCATCTTTCAGCACTGCCTAGTACAGTGCAAATGGCCCTCTCCATGGAAAGAGGCAAATGTAGTCCCTGTTCACAAAAAGAAGAGCAGAGCAGAAATCAGCAACTACAGACCAGTGTCACTCCTGTCAATCACTGGTAGGATCCTTGAGACAATAATCTCAAGACAAATGACAGATTTTTTTGACTACCACTCACTACTTTGTGATCGTCAATATGGCTTCAGGAAAGGTTACTCTGCTGCTGATCTGTTGTTAAACCTCTCCACTAAGTGGCACCAGTCACTGGATGAATCCAAAGTCAGCTGTGTTGTAGCACTGGACATTGCTGGCGCTTTCGACCGGGTGTGGCACCAGGGCCTCTTAGCAAAACTTCAAGCACTGGGAATTGCAGGCTCTACGCTATGTCTCCTCAGTGATTACCTTCATGGTAGATCTCTAAGTGTAGTCCTCAATGGAACGGAATCAGCAAGGCATCCTATTGGGGCAAGCGTTCCACAAGGAAGCGTGCTGGGTCCACTGTTAGGGAATGTCTACTTCAACGACCTTCTTCATCTCATCCCAGAATCACATGCATATGCAGACGACTGTACACTGACATTCACTTATCCAAGAGAAGAAATGCCAGCTGCTCTAAGCTACATCAATCACCAGCTGAGAGCTATATCAGCTTGGGGAAATAGATGGCAAGTAACATTTGCACCTGAGAAAACGCAAATGATGATCGTCTCTAGGCACCATGATGGTAATGCTGATGCAGTAGTAAGGATGAATGGGACGATGTTGGCACCTGGAGAAGAAGTTGATATCCTTGGGGTGAAATTTGACTCCAAACTAACCATGAAGAACCATGTTGTAAATCTTGCAAACAAGGCAGCCAGGAAGCTTACTGCACTTCGCCGTATCTCGCATCTGCTTGACAGTAGGGGTTGCAAGATCCTGTACGAGGCACAAGTACGCTCACACCTTGAGTATGCTCCACTTTCTTGGTTTACCTGCCCCCCCTCTCATCTGCGACTGCTTGACAGAGTAGAGAACAGAGCAAGACGTCTCATCTCTCGCCTGAACCCATCCCGGATAGATCTGTCATTTCAGCAGAGCCTTCAACATAGGAGGGATGTGGGTGGCCTTACTGTTATGTACAAGGCCAATATTGTCAAAATACCACACTTGGATCCACTTCGAGGACAGCGTGAAACAAGCTTTTATGCCACAAGACGGGCAGAAAGCAGCAACTTCACTCTGGCTGTACCCTTCTCCAGAACATCACTCCATCTGAGATCATACATACCCAGGATGACTCGAGAATGGAACACATTCGTACAGCATAATGATGTCAACGAGATAAAGTCAGTTGATCAAATGAAAATGCTGGCCCACAGATGGCTCCAACTTCATCCTGTTCTCTACTTGTATGTCTCATAACAATAAAAATGCTTTCAAATGAGCTGATGTAGGTAACAGCTCTTAGCTTGCCAATAAAGTTAGGAATCCTTAACCTGTAATATAGCTGTCAATAAAGCTAGGGATCCTTAACCTTGTCAAACCCTGTGTAAAAAAAAAAAAAAGAGAGAGATAGAGAGAGACAGAGAGACAGAGAGACAGAGAGACAGAGACAGAGAGAGAGAGAGAGAGAGAGAGAGAGAGAGAGAGAGAGAGAGAGAGAGAGAGAGAGAGAGAGAGAGAGAGAGAGAGAGAGAGAGAGAGAGAGAGAGAGAGAGAGATAGAGAGAGACAGAGAGACAGAGAGACAGAGAGACAGAGAGACAGAGAGAGAGAGAGAGAGAGAGAGAGAGAGAGAGAGAGAGAGAGAGAGAGAGAGAGAGAGAGAGAGAGAGAGAGAGAGAGACAGAGACAGAGACAGAGACAGAGAGACAGACAGAGAGACAGAGAGAGACAGAGAGAGACAGAGAGAGGAATGATGATGGGGGCCATAATTAAAGAGGAATTATGGTAGTGGGTGGGGGGGGGTAGACGTTTCAAGTGGGAGAGGAAGACTTGGTAAATGTAGAAGGTAGGGAGAGGAGGAGTCATGTAGACATACCAGGAGTATACCTGGAGAGGGTTTCGGGGGTCAACGCCCCCACTGCCCTGTCTGAGACCAGTCCTCGTGGTGGATCAGGATGTGATCAACCAGGCTGTTACTACTGGCCACCCGCAAACTGACGGTTGGTCATGTACTGACTTTAGGTGCCTGTCCAGTGCCTTCTTGAAGACAGCCAGGGATCTATTGGTAATCCCCCTTATATATGCTGGGAGGCAGTTGAATAGTCTTGGGCCCCTGACACTTACAGTGTTGTCTCTGCTTTTCATCTCCTGCCGAGTCTTTTGCTTTCATAGGGAGTGATTTTCGTGTGCAAGTTTGGTACCAATCCCTCTAGGATTTTCTAGGTGTATATTATCACGTATCTTTCTCGCCTGTGTTACAGGGAATACACGTGAATTATGGGCTCTCTGTAGAGCTTCATCAAGTCATGACTTGATAGAGCTCTACACATAGTCAATAATATTATAGATAATTTAACTAATAAATGAACAAATACATTCTGTTATTTAGTTTAAATTATTTTTAGGTTCATATACAGCGAGATGTATGCGTCTCTCAGTGTATATACATATATATACACATATATACACATATATGTATATATATATATATATATATATATATATATATATATATATATATATATATATATATATATATATATATATATATATACACAGATGTATGTGTCCCTAGTATATATATATATATATATATATATATATATATATATATATATATATATATATATATATATATATATATATATATATATATATATATACATACACACACACAGATGTATGCGTCTCTCAGTATACATCTGCAGTATTCCTGACTGCAGTGTACAGTCTTCTTGCAGCACACTGCCACAAAGTTCGTCTCACAACAGAAGAGACCCGGGTTCATTTCCAGGGTACGGCTAGACTTACCGGCAAGTCTCCTTACACCTAACTCCATTTTCCACCTGAGAGTAATCAGGTACCTCGGTGTTAGATGCCTGTTGAGCCTGTCACCATGGTTGATGGTGGTGACCGTACCTTAGCCTAAAGCTTTGAACTACAACTACTACTGTTACTACTACTACTACTACTACTAATAATAATAATAACAATAACAATAATAATTAGTAAGGATGATAATCAGAATAAAGACTAAACATTAATCAATATGTGAAGGAGCAACAAAGGAGGTACAATATCCACAGTGAACATCAAACACCATTAACCTTGTCAAGGCTAACGAGTCAAACACAGCAAACACACACACAAACACAGCTGCAAACATGGCAGGACACTGTAATGTTTATGTGGCTCAACATAGTGTTGAGGATTTAATAGAAATGTCCGATTAATGCCAACCTAATTAATTTTTTTTCTCGAAATTGTGACTCCTGTCGCTATTTTGATTTTTTTTCCCAATTATGAGTTAGAATAACAGTAGTTAGAATAGCGGTAGTTAGAATAGCGGTAGTTAGAATAGCGGTAGTTATAATAGCGGTAGTTAGAATAGCGGTAGTTAGAATAGCGGTAGTTATAATAGCGGTAGTTAGAATAGCGGTAGTTAGAATAGCGGTAGTTATAATAGCGGTAGTTAGAATAGCGGTAGTTAGAATAGCGGTAGTTATAATAGCGGTAGTTAGAATAGCGGTAGTTAGAATAGCGGTAGTTACAGTAAAAGTAATTACAGTAACAATAGTTACAGCAACAATAGCTACAAGGACAGTAGTTATAACAACAGTTACAGCAACAGTAGCTACAACAACAGTAGCTACAACAACAGTAGCTACAACAACAGTAGTTACAACAAAAGTAACGACAACAACAGTAACTACAACAATAGTAGTTATAACATCAGTAGGTACAACAACATTAATTACAACAACAGTAGTTACAACAACAGTAGCTACTACAACAGTAGCTACTACAACAGTAGCTACAACAACAGTAGCTACTACAACAGTAGCTACAATAAAAGTAGCTACAACAACAGCAGCTACAACAAAAGTAGCTACAACAACAGTAGTTACAAGAGCAGTTGCTACAACAACAACAACAGTTACAACAACAGTAGCTACAATAGTAGCTACAACAAAAGTAGCAAACAATAACAGTAGTTACAACAACAGTAGCTACAACAACAGTAGCTACAACAACAGTAGTTACAACAAAAGTAACTACAGCAGCAGTAGCTACAACAACAGTAGCTACAATAACAATAGCTACAACAATGTCCCCGAGTCATCTGTAACTCAATCGCTGCCAATATAACCACAAACTCCTAACTGATGAATAAAAGAAATCCCCCTGTCAAACCCCCTCATATGGACACTAATTGGATGAAAAATCCCCCTTTATGGCCATTATTTAAGCCGGACCTTTTAAGAGTACATAAATAATCCACAATTAAGTTTGCCAGCAAAATGCTTGGATGGTCTGAAAGTTGGGTCAGTATAAGTCTTCTTGAAGCCTGTGAGAGGCTTCCTAATTAACATTGTTTACCTTGCGAGATGCTGGAACAAACAGCTCGGAAGGTCACGCTTTTAGGAAGGTGGAAATGTCACGTTTAAAGGAAAAAAAAAAACGTTCCAAGGTTCTTTCTGGGATGGGTCACTGCTAAGAGATGGTTTGCAAGGTCACTTCTTGGAAACCTTATTTTTCTGTGTCTGTCTTTTCAAACATTATTTTCCTGTGTATGTCTCTCCCTCTCATCAATTTTCTTTCCTTACGAGAGCCAAAACGTGTCAGAAAGCGCTGCTATACTCGTAAACATAATACTTGGTGAACACCAAAGTTGTACCACCAGGTGAAGCGGATTTAAGCCATTATGAACCTTCTTCACACACTTCACTCTATCACTCACTAAGTGTCACTTGTTGCAGCAACTTAGAGAGATGATCTCTGCTCAGATATTTGACGAATATCTATTTCGTCCGTGAGTAAATATCCTAACTTTGCTCTATTGTAACGTGTTGAACCTCAACAGAGTCCTCTGGGTCAGTCCCGTGGACCAACTCCTTGGTCCACTCTTCTTCTCGGGGTACCTTGGACCAGGTTCTTGGCCCACTGGCAATACTGTTGACTTTTTAACTGTTAACGCTGTTAATGTGTCCATAAGAAAGTATGTAAATGAACTTGTTAATTATATAAACAATTCGTTAACGTTGATGCTTGCGCTGGTATCGTTATCAATACAGTCTGATAAATGTTCCGCTTTATCTTATTCACTGGTATTCACAGCATGGGTGTGTGGTGCCTACCACCCACAACATGGGTGTGGGGTGCCTACCACCCACAACATGGGTGTGTGGTGCCTACCACCCACAACATGGGTGTGTGGTGCCTACCACCCACAACATGGGTGTCACAGCATAACAATTATATTCACATAAACATACACATATATAATCTCTATGTCGTATGTTACACCTAAATGAAAAAACTGAATAATGTATTACTTGTATAAGCATACATGTATACAAGTTTATGTATACTGAAATACGAGTATATATACCCAGTGAGGCTGGTTGACTGTGCAGATATATCATTCTTACTCTCAACCTTAACGTAGTGAAATATATCTTATATAAGAAATTTTAAACCCAAATATTTGTAAAAAAAATATATATGTAAGATTGTAGGATAAATGTATTTCTCAATGAGGACACTTTTTGACAAATATTAATAATGACTTTCTCCAAAATGGCCGCATTTGATGCAAATATCCGTTTTGTATTGAGGAGGAGGATATAAAAATGAAGGAGCACAAGTGAGGCCATTATTGATGCATTGACTACAGTATCGTCACCTCTTCTGCTTCTATCATCAACCATCAGCTCTACTGCCACCATCAACCATCAACTCTACTGCCACCATCAACCATCAGCTCTACTGCCACCATCAACCATCAGCTCTACTGCCACCATCAACCATCAGCTCTACTGCCACCATCAACCATCAGCTCTACTGCCACCATCAACCATCAGCTCTACTGCCACCATCAACCATCAACTCTACTGCAGAAACAGTTATCTAGTAAGAGATTGACAGTATATCTTGATATTCAAATGATTCTCGGAACTGCAACAACCCTCCCCCCCCCCAACATTAGAGTGCAGGCTCTGTACTCCCAACCTTCATGACTCGAGTCCGGCTAACCGGTTTCCCTGAGTACTTTAGTAAATGTTACCGTTCAAACACTCCAACAGCACGTCAAACCCTCCGTCTTCCCCTCACAAAAAAAAAAAAAAAACACTCGTCACCATTCAGATTTGGCAGACTCACACTTCCCTGTTGGATGTTCATGCACTTAGAATTTAAAACCTCCCACTAACTCTTTCCAGGATGATTCCTACCACTCCTTCCTTCCAATCCAGACTTACTCATCCTCTTCGTCATTACATTCTGCCCTATCCTCTCTAAATAACCAAAGCACCTGAACATCCCGTCCTCAGACCTCTGAATTATACACGTGGTAACCCCCACACCGTCTTCTAGATTCTAATCTCTGAATTCTCTGCATAATATTTACATAACACATTGCCCTCACACATGACACCTCCACTACTTCCAACCTCCTTGCTGCAACATTTAAAACCAATGCTTCACACCCATGTCAGAGTGTTGGCACCACTATACTCTGGAATATTCCTCTTTCTGCCTCCATAGATGAAGCTCTTAGTTTACACAGATGTCTAAACCCACCTCCTCCTTTTTTTTCTATGGTACAGGTCATAATGCACAAACTCATCTGCCGACAAATCCACCCTCAATACTCCCAATACATTCACTTCCTCCGTACTCTGAGTGATCTGCTATCCAATCTTTCATGTTCAATACTCTTTAGTACTCTCATCACCTTCCTCTTTCATACATTCGCTTTTAATTCCTTTTTGTTTTTTATCAAACTCAGTTCCAGGTTCCTCCACCAACCTTTACAACTTCCTTTCAGAATCGCTCAAAAGAACTGTGTCATCAGCAAAGAGCAACTGTGACAACTCTCACTATATATATATATATATATATATATATATATATATATATATATATATATATATATATATATATATATATATATATATATATATATATATATATATATATATATATATATATATATATATATATATCACGTTCTTCATATTTTGATCTCATTCCTCTCAGGTATAAAGGTGGGAAGTACATTGCCAGCACTCTGAAAGAGGAGTTTTGGATATTTATTATTTAGGGGGACATATATATATATATATATATATATATATATATATATATATATATATATATATATATATATATATATATATATATATATATATATATATATATATATATATATATATATATATATATATGTGTGTGTGTGTGTGTGTGTGTGTGTGTGTGTGTGTGTGTGTGTGTGTGTGTGTCTATCTGACTTTCAGCCAGAGCTGACAGACCTGGCTTATTAAGCCACGGTCATCTTGGCAGACAAGTAGAGTTTGTAGTCAGTTTAGTTGTAACTCTCCTAGACACCAAAACTCATACATTACTTTGAGCTGAATGAACTTTAAATTACAATACCTTAATTCAGGCTGAACTTATGTCGATTCAGTGTAAACAAAGTTAGGTCGGAGAAATAGGTTAATAAACTTCTTGTTCTTGTGAGAGGAACTAATTTCTTAATTACTGACGAGTGTATTAAGACGCAGGAGAGTCTAAAATTTCATGTATAGTGAATGAAGGAAGTGAAGATCTTTGTTAGTTTGATCTATCACCTTACATGTTCACCTGATAGACAGGAAAGTCCAGATATCCTACCAGAGTGCAACACTTTTAACAGATTTCGGTTTTTCTCTCTTTTTCACCCTCACTCCTAACCACCCTCACAACCTCCCTCACAACCTCCCTCACAACCTCCCTCACAACCTCCTTCACAACCTCCCTCACAACCTCCCTCACAACCTCCCTCACAACCTCCTTCACAACCTCCCTCACAACCTCCCTCACAACCTCCTTCACAACCTCCCTCACAACCTCCCTCACAACCTCCCTCACAACCTCCCTCACAACCTCCCTCACAACCTCCCTCACAACCTCCCTCACAACCTCCCTCACAACCTCCCTCACAACCTCCCTCACAACCTCCCTCACAACCTCCATCACAACACACCAACTATTCCATCTCTACTCTCCCTCTCAATATAAATCCTTTTTCCCTGACTTAAACAAACTCTCAGTTTGCCTGAACAATATTTTTGTGCCCTGGTATAAAGGTTCCCCTCGGTTAAGAGGACGAGGGGAAGTGTAGTGAAGTGTACAACTGTTTAAGTGGAAATAAAGGGGGACATAAAGAGGGTGGTGACTCCCTGGACAATGAGACGTAATGAGGTTTGACTCAAAAAAGGGATGGTGGCTGCAGCTGTTTAGATTTAGAGTCCTTCACTAGCATCAAGCTCACTTCCACTACCTTCCCTTCCCTCCTTTCATATTCCTTCCTCTCCCTTCCCTTCCTCCCCTTTTCTCCCCTTCCTTTGCCTTTCTTCCCCACTGTACAGAGGCAATGTACAGAGGCACTGTACAGAGGCACTGTACAGAGGCACTGTACAGAGGCACTGTACAGAGGCACTGTACAGAGGCACTGTCCAGAGGCACTGTACAGAGGCACTGTACAGAGGCACTGCACAGTGCCTCTGATGGACTGATCAATGTTGAGTGATGGAGTAATTACAACGACTCCAGGGACTGATTACCTCAACCTCCTAATCTTCACCATTCTTATTTATATAGTACTGATGAAGTCACTGTGTGGCGAAACGCTTCCTCGATAAAGATACCCAAGTGTTGTACATGTGTTTAATTTATCAGCATGATAAGCCAGTGTGTGTGGTGGTTTAACAGAAGAAGCAACATGACAGTAACAGTTAGTGGCTTGGTTGTGGAATGCTGCAGCCAGGCTGTTGTGACCCCCTCTTATTTATATTAAATGTTGCATGCTGCAACAGGAATATTAGCCAGAGTTGCAAGACTCACGTCAGGGCCACGATGGAAGGTGCCAGTCACTGGGGCTGTGAGAGATGCTTGAGACACACTGTTGTTGACAAGTGTGAGAGATGCGTGAGACACACTGGTGTTGAACAAATGTGAGAGATACGTGAGACACACTGTTGTTGAACAAGTGTGAGAGATACGTGAGACACACTGTTGTTGACAAGTGTGAGAGATACGTGAGACACACTGTTGTTGACAAGTGTGAGAGATGAGACAGTTGTGTTGCGGATAATTACAAGAAACTCGTTTAAGAATAAGATACACAAAACACTTGATAAAATCGAGAAAAGTCAAGAAAAACTGAAGTCAAGACAACATATGACTGCAGTAGACAGCAAAATCTATTTTCAGAATAGACGCAAAAGATCTCATAATTATATCAAGAATAGACGCAATATATCTCAAAATCTATTTCCAGAATAGACGCAATAGATCTCAAAATCTATTTCCAGAATAGATGCAATAGATCTCAAAATCTATATTCATAATAGTCACATTAGATCTCATAATTTTATCCATGATAGTTGCGATGGATCTCAAAAATAATTTCCATAACAACAGACATTAAAGACTAAACAACAGACATCAAAGACTAAACAACAGACATCAAAGACTAAACAACAGACATCAAAGACTAAACAACAGACATCAAAGACTAAACAACAGATATCAAAGACTAAACAACAGACATCAAAGACTAAACAACAGATATCAAAGACTAAACAACAGACATCAAAGACTAAACAACAGATATTAAAGACTAAACAACAGACACAACAGACATCAAAGATAATTTAAATAACAGAAACAACAGACATCAAAAACTAAACAACAGACACAACAGACATCAAATATTATTTAAATAACAGACACAACAGACATCAAAGACTAAACAACAGACACAACAGACATCAAAGATTATTTAAATAACAGACATAACAGACATCAAAGACTAAACAACAGACACAACAGACATCAAAGACTAAACAACAGACACAACAGACATCAAAGACTAAACAACAGATATTAAAGACTAAACAACAGACGCAACAGACATCAAAGATAATTTAAATAACAGAAACAACAGACATCAAAAACTAAACAACAGACACAACAGACATCAAATATTATTTAAATAACAGACACAACAGACATCAAAGACTAAACAACAGACACAACAGACATCAAAGATTATTTAAATAACAGACACAACAGACATCAAAGACTAAACAACAGACACAACAGACATCAAAGATAATTTAAATAACAGAAACAACAGACATCAAAAACTAAACAACAGACACAACAGACATCAAAGATTATTTAAATAACAGACACAACAGACATCAAAGACTAAACAACAGACACAACAGACATCAAAGATTATTTAAATAACAGACACAACAGACATCAAAGACTAAACAACAGACACAACAGACATCAAAGATTATTTAAATAACAGACACAACAGACATCAAAGACTAAACAACAGACACAACAGACATCAAAGATTATTTAAATAACAGACACAACAGACATCAAAGACTAAACAATAGACACAACAGACATCAAAGATTATTTAAATAACAGACACAACAGACATCAAAGACTAAACAACAGATACAACAGACATCAAAGACTAAACAACAGACACAACAGACATCAAAGACTAAACATCAGACACAACAGACATCAAAGACTAAACAACAGACACAACAGACATCAAAGACTAAACAACAGACACAACAGACATCAAAGACTAAACAACAGACACAACAGACATCAAAGACTAAACAACAGACACAACAGACATCAAAGACTAAACAACAGACACAACAGACATCAAAGACTAAACAACAGACACAACAGACATCAAAGACTAAACAACAGACACAACAGACAACAAAGACTAAACAACAGACACAACAGACATCAAAGACTAAACAACAGATACAACATACATCAAAGACTAAACAACAGATACAACAGACATCAAAGACTAAACAACAGACACAACAGACATCAAAGACTAAATAACAGACACAACAGATATCAAAGACTAAACAACAGACACAACAGACATCAAAGACTAAACAACAGACACAACAGACATCAAAGACTAAACAACAGACACAACAGACATCAAAGACTAAACAACAGGCACAACAGGCAACAAAGACTAAACAACAGACACAACAGACATCAAAGACTAAACAACAGGCACAACAGACATCAAAGACTAAACAACAGACACAACAGACATCAAAGACTAAACAACAGACACAACAGACATCAAAGACTAAACAACAGGCACAACAGGCAACAAAGACTAAACAACAGACACAACAGACATCAAAGACTAAACAACAGGCACAACAGACATCAAAGACTAAATAACAGACACAACAGACATCAAAGACTAAACAACAGACGGTTACAAAGCATGGCTTGCTTCTGCAGTGTTTTAAAAATTGAGGTTGGAGAGTTGAAGGAGGAGGTCTTGCTTCTCCAGGAGGAGATTAGGAGGCTGAAGGTCCACCTCAATGGGTCTGGGAGAGAGTGTGAGGTGGCTGGAGTTGTGGGGAATGAGGCTTCTAGCAGTGAGGTGCAGTCTGTCTCTCGCTGTGAGGAGGCTGTAGTTGGGGAGGTAGCAACGGCTACCAGCAGTGAGGTGCAGCCCAGCACCTGCTACAAGTGGCGAGTGGTTCACAGTAATGGGAGGCGCATCAGAGTAAGGAAAGTTAAGAGTGAAGATCTGAAGGTAGGAAATCGCTTCTCTGTTCTTCAGGATGAATGTACTTCAGTGGCCAGTGAAGGTAAGGGTACTACTGCCCCTGCTAATGGAGGTAAGCGCATTCTTGTGGTTGGTGACTCTCAGGTAAGATATATTGACCGTGCTTTTTGTAATAGGAATAAGAAGATGAGAGATAGAGTGTGCTTCCCTGGAGCTGGTGTTGGGGACATTGTCAACAGGCTGGATAATATCATGTCAGGTAATGGGAACAAGCCCATTATCTGTCTCAGTGCTGGTGGAAATGATATTGGGAAGGGTAGGAGAGAAGAGCTGCTAGATAAGTACAGGTCAGCTATAGATTTCATTAAGTCTAAGGGAGGGATCCCAATCATATGTAGCATCTTGCCTAGAAGGGGAGTAGGAAATGAATGATTGTCTAGGGCAATTGGTGTAAATTGCTGGCTAGACAGATACTGCAAGGAGCTTGCAATCCCATTCATTGACAACTGGAACAGCTTTAATGGCAAACATGATATGTATGCAAGGGATGGGGTACATCTCTCTGGGGCTGGGGTGGTAGCACTTGCAGACTCGATTGAGAAGGCCATTGGTGAAATGCCTATGATTTTAAACTGATGGAAGATAGAGGTATGGGTGTGTGTGGGAAACAAGCAGGTTGCAACACTAGGGTTGGAATCAGTAAATGTATAAAAGGCATTCAGCATGAAGTTATGAATAAAGACAATAGATCAGGTCAGCAAACAAAGGGGGACAGCAGAGGACAGCAAGGGACTAGCTCCCCTAAGGTTTACTATACTAATAGCAGGAGTGTAAGAAATAAGATAGATGAGCTAAGATTAATTGCAAGTGCAGGAAACATAGATATTATTGCTATAACAGAGACCTGGCTCAATCTGAAAGATAGAGAGATGCCCTCTGAATGTCACATACAAGGCTATAAATTATTCCACACTGACAGGGTCAACAGGAAGGGTGGTGGAGTAGCGATGTATGTCAGAGACAATTTAAATTGTTGTGTTAGACAAGATATAAAAGTAGAAGCGTCAGCCACTGAATCTGTTTGGTTACAGCTTCTCGAGGGCCGAGAAAAAACTAATTTTGGGTGTGATTTACAGGGCCCCAAATCTTGAAAGGGAGTGCAGTAAACTTCTATGGGACGAAATTCGTAAGGCATCTACATACGAAAATGTTGTGGTAATGGGAGATTTCAACTATAGACAGATTGACTGGAGCAATTTGACAGGAAATTTAGAGTCAGGTGACTTTCTTGATACGATCCAGGATTGTTTTTTAAAACAGTTTGTGACAGAGCCAACTAGAGGAAATAACCTCCTTGACTTGGTTCTTGCCAGTAGGGAAACACTAATTAATAATCTTGAGGTTAATGATGAGCTTGGGGAAAGTGATCACAAATCACTCAGTTTTAATATATCATGGAATTCCCCTAATAATGGCAATCAAGTCTCCGTCCCTGACTTTCGCTTGGCTGATTTCATAGGACTGAAAAATTACTTAGGTGGGCTGAACTGGAATGACCTGACTAAGGGTCAGGTAGGTGGTGATGGTTGCCGATATGATGCTTTCCAGGGCATAGTTCTAGCTGCTCAGTCAAATTATGTTCCAAATAGGGAAATCAGATCAAACAAAAATGATTCTAAATGGATGAACAATAGATTAAAATATCTGATTGGTCAAAAGAGAGGCATATATAGGCAAATCAAAAGAGGAGAGGGGCAATTAAGAAATCGATATTTTCAGTTAAAGAGAGAAATAAAAAAGGGAATTAGAAAAGCAAAAAGAGATTATGAGGTTAAAGTTGCAAGAGAATCGAAGACTAACCCAAAAGGATTCTTTCAGGTAAACAGAAGTAAGATCAGGGACAAGATAGGCCCACTCAAAAGTTCCTCGGGTCAGCTCACTGGCAGTGATAAGGAAATGTGTAGAATTTTTAACACATACTTCCTCTCAGTTTTTACACAGGAGGGTACCAGCGATATTCCAGTAATGATAAATTATGTAGAACAGGACGATAATAAACTGTGCACGATTAGGGTCACAAGTGACATGGTTCTTAGGCAAATAGATAAATTAAAACCTAACAAATCCCCAGGCCCTGATGAACTGTATGCAAGGGTTCTAAAGGAATGTAAAGAGGAGCTTAGCACACCTTTGGCTAATCTTTTCAACATATCACTACAAACTGGCATGGTGCCAGATAAGTGGAAAATGGCAAATGTGATACCTATTTTCAAAGCAGGTGACAGGTCCTTAGCTTCGAACTATAGACCAATAAGCCTAACCTCCATAGTGGGAAAATTTATGGAATCAATAATTGCCGAGGCAGTTCGTAGCCACCTTGAAAAGCATAAATTGATCAACGAATCTCAGCATGGTTTTACAAAGGGGAGTTCCTGCCTTACGAATTTATTAACTTTTTTCACTAAGGTATTTGAGGAGGTAGATCATGGTAATGAATATGATATTGTGTATATGGACTTCAGTAAGGCTTTTGACAGGGTCCCACATCAGAGACTATTGAGGAAAATTAAGGCACATGGAATAATAGGAGGAGAAATTTTTTCCTGGATAGAGGCATGGTTGACAAATAGGCAGCAGAGAGTTTGCATAAATGGGGAGAAATCAGAGTGGGGAAGCGTCACGAGCGGTGTTCCTCAGGGGTCAGTGTTGGGCCCCCTGCTGTTCACAATCTACATAAACGATATA
Source organism: Cherax quadricarinatus (assembly GCF_038502225.1). Classification (NCBI taxonomy): domain Eukaryota; kingdom Metazoa; phylum Arthropoda; class Malacostraca; order Decapoda; family Parastacidae; genus Cherax; species Cherax quadricarinatus. The sequence continues at coordinate 2,817,594 of NC_091316.1, forward strand.
GATGAGGGCATAAAGAGCGACATCGGCATGTTTGCCGATGACACCAAAATAGGCCGTCGAATTCATTTTGACGAGGACATTCGAGCACTCCAGGAAGATTTGAATAGACTGATGCAGTGGTCGGAGAAGTGGCAGATGCAGTTTAATATAGACAAATGCAAAGTTCTAAATGTTGGACAGGACAGTAACCATGCCACATATAAACTAAATAATGTAGATCTTAATATTACGGATTGCGAAAAAGATTTAGGAGTTCTGGTTAGCAGTAATCTGAAACCAAGACAACAGTGCATAAATGTTCGCAATAAAGCTAATAGAATCCTTGGCTTCATATCAAGAAGCATAAATAATAGGAGTCCTCAGGTTGTTCTTCAACTCTATACATCCTTGGTTAGGCCTCATTTAGATTATGCTGCACAGTTTTGGTCACCGTATTACAGAATGGATATAAATTCTCTGGAAAATGTACAAAGGAGGATGACAAAGTTGATCCCATGTATCAGAAACCTTCCCTATGAGGATAGACTAAGGGCCCTGAATCTGCACTCTCTAGAAAGACGTAGAATTAGGGGGGATATGATTGAGGTGTATAAATGGAAGACAGGAATAAATAAAGGGGATGTAAATAGTGTGCTGAAAATATCTAACCTAGACAGGACTCGCAGCAATGGTTTTAAGTTGGAAAAATTCAGATTCAGGAAGGATATAGGAAAGTACTGGTTTGGTAATAGAGTTGTGGATGAGTGGAACAAACTCCCAAGTACAGTGATAGAGGCCAGAACGTTGTGTAGCTTTAAAAATAGGTTGGATAAATACATGAGTGGATGTGGGTGGGTGTGAGTTGGACCTGATAGCTTGTGCTACCAGGTCGGTTGCCGTGTTCCTCCCTTAAGTCAATGTGACCTGACCTGACTAGGTTGGGTGCATTGGCTTAAGCCGGTAGGAGACTTGGACCTGCCTCGCATGGGCCAGTAGGCCTTCTGCAGTGTTCCTTCGTTCTTATGTTCTTATGTTAACAGACATCAAAGACTAAACAACAGACACAACAGACATCAAATACTAAACAAAATACACAACAGACAGCAAAGACTAAACAAAAGAGACAGCAGACATCAAAGACTAAACAACAGACAACAGACATCAAGACTAAATAACAGACACAACAGACAACAAAGACTAAACAACATACACAACAGACATCAAAGACTAAACAACAGACACAACAGACATCAAAGACTGAACAACAGACACAACAGACATCAAAGACTAAACAACAGACACAACAGACAACAAAGACTAAACAACAGACACAACAGACATCAAAGACTAAACAACAGATACAACATACATTAAAGACTAAACAACAGATACAACAGACATCAAAGACTAAACAACAGACATAACAGACAATAAAGACTAAACAACAGACACAACAGACATCAAAGACTAAACAACAGATACAACATGCATCAAAGACTAAACAACAGATACAACAGACATCAAAGACTAAACAACAGACACAACAGACATCAAAGACTAAATAACAGACACAACAGACATCAAAGACTAAACAACAGACACAACAGACATCAAAGACTAAACAACAGACACAATAGACATCAAAGACTAAACAACAGACACAACAGACATCAAAGACTAAACAGCAGACAAAACAGACATCAAAGACTAAACAACAGACACAGCAGACAACAAAGGTTAAACAACAGACACAACAGACATCAAAGACTAAACAACAGACACAACAGACATCAAAGACTAAACAACAGACACAACAGACATCAAAGACTAAACAACAGACACAACAGACATCAAAGACTAAACAACAGACACAACAGACATCAAAGACTAAACAACAGACACAACAGACATCAAAGACTAAACAACAGACACAATAGACATCAAAGACTAAACAACAGACACAATAGACATCAAAGACTAAACAACAGACACAACAGACATCAAAGACTAAACAACAGACACAACAGGCATCAAAGACTAAACAACAGACACAACAGACATCAAAGACTAAATAACAGACACAACAGACATCAAAGACTAAATAACAGACACAACAGACATCAAAGACTAAACAACAGACACAACAGACATCAAAGACTAAACAACAGACACAACAGACATCAAAGACTAAACAACAGACACAACAGACATCAAAGACTAAACAACAGACACAACAGACATCAAAGACTAAACAACAGACACAACAGACATCAAAGACTAAACAACAGACACAACAGAGCTGAGAAAAAAGTGCACTAAAGCTTTGTTATAATGTCAATAAAAGACGTAACAGTGTAGCCAGAACTAACGTAAAAGAATGAAAGAGAGAGTTTACCACCTCGGCTCTGGCGACAGTGTTTCAGTGTATTCACCTAATTGTGGTTGCAGGGGTCGAGGCATAGCTCCTGGCCCCGTCTCTTCACTGGTTGATACTAGGTCCACTCTCTCCCTGCTCCATAAGCTTTATCATACCTCTTCTTCAAGCTGTGTATGGATCCCGCCTCCACTACATCACTACCCAGGCTATTCCACTTCCTGACAACTCTGTTACTGAAGAAATACTTCCTAACATCCCTGTGATTCATCTGAGTCTTCAAGTCTCTCTCTCTCTCTCTCTCTCTCTCTCTCTCTCTCTCTCTCTCTCTCTCTCTCTCTCTCTCTCTCTCTCTCTCTCTCTCTCTCTCTCTCTCTCTCTCTCTCTCGCTCTCTCTGTCTCTGTCTCTGTCTCTGTCTCTCTCTCTCTCTCACTCTCTCTCTCAGTTCTCTTCCTAGCCAACCATTCTTCTTCCACCTCCCTGTTCTCCTGATATTTTTCTGTTGTTCTCCTGCTCCCATTTATCACATAACCTCCACGTTTTCTCTCTCTCTCTCTCTCTCTCTCTCTCTCTCACACACACACATAATAAAAGTCTATTCAAGTTTTTCAATAAAATTTTTATGTTGTCTATCGTTAACATTCAAGTCTCTGCATATATTCAGAGGGAGATATAAGTCTCCCAATGAATAAATACTGTGATATACACCTTTTGGCAAATTTAAACTAATATATATATATATATATATACATATATATATATATATATATATATATATATATATATATATATATATATATATATATATATATATATATATATATATATATATATATATATATATATATAATGTTCCCAACACTGTTGTCAGTATCAGTGGTGGCAACACTGGTGCTAGTATCAGTGTTGACAAGTATTCAACATGTTGAGCTCTAGCTCTTCCCTCACAAGCTTCAAAAATTAAAAAAAAAAATACAATCTCCCAGAATTAATCTGTCGCTCAAATATTTACCCGTCAATATTAACCCAGCCACCAGCGTTGAAAAGTTATCTACCATTATCTACGATTCTACATCTACGTAGATAAACAACGTATGCAAATTCCTGTTAAAAGAGGCCTGAGAGCAGCATAGATTGTGATTACAAAAATGTTAGATAAAATCTACTTGTAACCTGATATGTGGATTACGCCCTGGTTACTAAATAAGAGTGGAAGTGTGTGTGTGTGTGTGTGTGTGTGTGTGTGTGTGTGTGTGTGTGTGTGTGTGTGTGTGTACTCACCTATTTGTACTCACCTATTTGTGGTTGCAGGGGTCGAGTCCTAGCTCCTGGCCCCGCCTCTTCACCGGTTGCTACTAGGCCCTCTCTCTCCCCGCTCCATGAGCTTTATCAAACCTCGTCTTAAAACTGTGTATGGTTCCTGCCTCCACTACGTCATTTTCTAGGCTATTCCACTGCCTTACAACTCTATGACTGAAGAAATACTTCCTACTATCTCTCTGACTCATTTGTGTCTTCAACTTCCAATTGTGGCCTCTTGTTTCTGTGTCCCCTCCCTGGAACATCCTGTCTTTGTCCACCTTGTCTATTCCACGCAGTATTTTATATGTCGTTATCATGTCTCCCCTGACCCTCCTGTCCTCCAGTGTCGTCAGGCCGATTTCCCTTAATCTTTCTTCATAGGACATTCCCCTTAGCTCTGGAACTAAACTTGTCACAAACCTTTGTACTTTCTCTAGTTTCTTGACGTGCTTTATCAAGTGCGGGTTCCAAATAGGTGCTGCATACTCCAGTATGGGCTTGACATACACGGTGTACAGTGTCTTGAATGATTCCTTACTAAGGTATCGGAATGCTGTTCTCAGGTTTGCCAGGCGCCCATATGCTGCAGCAGTTATCTGATTGATGTGTGCTTCCGGAGACATGCTCGGTGTTATACTCACCCCAAGATCTTTCTCCTTGAGTGAGGTTTGCAGTCTTTGGCCACCTAGCCTATACTCTGTCTGTGGTCTTCTGTGCCCTTCCCCTATCTACATGACTTTGCATTTGGCAGGATTAAATTCGAGAAGCCATTTGCTGGACCAGGTGTCCAGTCTGTCCAGGTCTCTTTGAAGTCCTGCCTGGTCCTCATCAGATTTAATTCTCCTCATTAACTTCACATCATCTGCAAACAGGGACACTTCTGAGTCTAACCCTTCCGTCATGTCGTTCACATATACCAAAAATAGCACTGGTCCTAGGACCGACCCCTGTGGGACCCCGCTCGTCACAGGTGCCCACTGTGATACATCATTACGTACCATGACTCGTTGTTGCCTCCCTGTCAGGTATTCTCTGATCCATTGCAGTGCCCTTCCTGTTATATGCGCCTGATGCTCTAGCTTCTGCACTAATCTCTTGTGAGAAACTGTGTCAAAGGCCTTCTTGCAGTCCAAGAAGATGCAATCAACCCACCCCTCTCTGTCGTGTCTTACTTCTGTTATTTTATCATAAAACTCCAGAAGGTTTGTGACACAGGATTTGCCTTCCGTGAATCCGTGCTGATTGGCATTTATACTCCTGTTCCGTTCCAGGTGCTCCACCACTCTCCTCCTGATAATCTTCACCATAATTTTGCATACTATACACGTCAATGACACAGGTCTATAGTTTAGTGCCTCTTTTCTGTCTCCTTTTTAAAAATGGGAACTACATTTGCCGTCTTCCATACCTCAGGTAGTTGCCCAGTTTCCAGGGATGTGTTGAAGATTGTGGTAAGTGGCACGCACAACATATCTGCTCCCTCTCTAAGGACCCACGGGGAGATGTTGTCCGGTCCCATTGCCTTTGAGGTATCGATGTCCCTTAGCAGTTTCTTCACCTCCTTCTCATCTGTATGTATGTCGTCCAACACTTGTTGGTGTATTCCTTGCTGGTGTCCCCATCTGGTCTGTCCCCCCAGAGTCCTTCCTGTCTCTACTGTAAATACTTCCTTAAATCTCGTGTTGAGCTCCTCACATACCTCTTGATCGTTTCTTGTGAGTTCTCCACCTTCTTTCCTCAGCCTTATCACCTGGTCCTTGACTGTTGTCTTCCTCCTAATGTGGCTATACAGCAGTTTCGGGTCAGATTTGACTTTCGATGCTATGTCGTTTTCATACTGTCGCTTGGCCTCCCTCCTTATCTGTGCATACTCGTTTTTGGCTCTTCTACTAATCTCCTTGTTTTCCTGGGTCCTATGCCTCCTGTACCTTTTCCATTCTCTGTTGCACTTAGTTTTTGCCTCCCTACACCTTCGGGTAAACCAAGGACTCGTTTTGGTCTTCCTATTATTTCTGTTTCCCTTGGGAACAAAACTTTCCTCTGCCTCCTTGCACTTTGTTGCCACATATTCCATCATCTCGTTTACTGATTTTCCTACCATTTCTCTGTCCCACTGAACCTCCTGCAGGAAGTTTCTCATACCTGTGTAGTCCCCCCTTTTATAGTTTGGCCTGTCCCCTTCAGTTCCTGTTACCTTCTCCACTTGTAACTCTACTATATAGTCAAAACTCAGAACCACATGATCGCTAGCTCCAAGGGGCCTCTCGTAAGTGATGTCCTCAATGTCTGAACTGCTCAGGGTGAACACAAGATCCAGTCTTGCTGGCTCATCCTCCCCTCTCTCTCTGGTTGTGTCCCTGACATGTTGATGCATGAGGTTTTCAAGTACCACATCCATCATCTTGGCTCTCCATGTTTCGGGACCCCCATGTGGCTCCAGGTTTTCCCAGTCGATCTCCCTGTGGTTGAAATCGCCCATTACCAGTAACTTTGCTCTGCTCGAGTGAGCTCTTCTTGCCACCTCAGCCAGTGTGTCCACCATCACCCTGTTGTTTTCTTCGTACTCCTCTCTTGGCCTCCTGCAGTTCTGTGGTGGGTTATACATCACTCCAATGACTACTTTATGTTCTCCGGACTGAATTGTACCTACAATGTAGTCTCTTTCTCCAATCATGTCCATGCCTTCCATTTCCTCAAATCCCCATCGGTGTTTTATGAGCAGTGCAACCCCTCCTCCCCCTCTACTCCTTCTATCTTTCCTCAGGATCTGATATCCTGTTGGGAAGATTGTGTCTGTTATTGTCTCAGCGAGTTTTGTTTCTGTGACTGCTATGATGTCTGGGGATTTTTCACTGATTCTTTCGTTCCACTCCTCATGTTTATTCGTTATTCCATCCGCGTTTGTGTACCAAACCTTTAGTTTCTTTTCTATCATTGTGGTCATGCAAGAATATTGGGGTTGGGGGAGCGAGAGCCTTGGTGGGGGCCTATATGGGGCTGTGGTGTAGGTGGGGTTTGTGTTGATGGGGGTGGGGTCAGAATGCCCATAAGGGACAGCTGTTGGGGTGAGTGTGTGTGTGTGTGTGTGTGTGTGTGTGTGGTGACCACACAGACAAACAGATTCATCTCACGAGCGCTCCAGATCACCATGTCAATAAATCCACCTCAGCTTCCGCGTAGGGAGGTGATTGTCCTCGCTAACTAACTTCCAGAGAGGTGATTGTAGCTCTATTCATTTTATAGGAAGGTGATTGTAGCACTATTCATATGATAGGAAGGTGATTGTAGCACTATTCATTTTATAGGAATGTGATTATAGCACTATTCATTTTATAGGAAGGTGATTATAGCACTATTCATATGATAGGAAGGTGATTGTAGCACTATTCATTTTATAGGAATGTGATTATAGCACTATTCATTTTATAGGAAGGTGATTGTAGCACTATTCATATTATAGGAAGGTGATTGTAGCACTATTCATTTTATAGGAATGTGATTGTAGCACTATTATTACAACCCAGGAATCCAAATGGCCTGTTATCCAGGGTGTAATGGGAGCAAAATAAACACAGCAGAAAAAGTTTAGACTTATATTATCCTTCACCAATTTAGAACAGCAATATGTACACTATGTACAGTGATAAGTATAGTGCACTCCACGGTAAGCAAGGCAGAAATAGAAGCCACAAGATAGCAGACCGTGCTTCAACCAGCTCTAGAATGGGAATGACAAGGGCAGACAGGAGAGCGGTACCCACATAACCTCTGCGATTGCCAAAACCATCTTCTTATTGGCTAGAATCTGGTCATAGTTGAACGACGGGGCCCCATCATCAACTCTTAGCAACCTGGTTCGCTGGTTGGGGGAGATAGCCTGTAAATGAGGGTGTGTACATGCGCCGAATAAAGGTTACGTACTCTTTGCATGCCACAACTATTCATTTTATAGGAAGGTGATTGTACCTCTATTCAGTTTCTGGGGAAGTGATTGTAGCACTATTCAGCTTCTAGAGGGGTGATTGTAGCACTATTCAGCTTCTAGAGGGGTGAATGTAGCGCTATTCAGCTTCTAGAGGGGTGATTGTAGCACTATTCAGCTTCTAGAGGGGTGATTGTAGCACCATTCAGCTTCTAGAGGGGTGATTGTAGCACTATTCAGCTTCTAGAGGGGTGAAAGTAGCGCTATTCAGCTTCTAGTGGGGTGATTGTAGCACGATTCAGCTTCTAGAGAAGTGTTTACCTTACTAACTAGCATCCAGGAAGGTGACTTAGCCTTCAGTGCAACACACTAGGTCAACACACACTGATACAAACACTGACTTAGCAGCAGCAGCAGTAGCAGCAGCAGCAGCAGCAGCAGCAGCAGCAGCAGCAGCAGCAGCAGCAGCAGCAGCAGCAGCAGCAGCAGCAACAGCAGCAGCAGCAGCAGCAGCAGCAGCAGCAGCAGCAGCAGCAGCAGCAGCAGCAGCAGCAACAGCAGCAGCAGCAGCAGCAGCAGCAGCAGCAGCAACAGCAGCAGCAGCAGCAGCAGCAGCAGCAGCAGCAGCAGCAGCAGCAGCAGCAGCAGCAGCAGCAGCAGCAGCACAGGTAGACAGGAAGTAAACAAGGCGGTAGGTGCAGCGTTATACAACAGTATACCAGACTGTAAGATACAGTGATATACCCAAAAATATGGTGTATTTTCCTTCTGGTAATCCTCCCAGCGCTCTCCCACCATGCACAAGCTCCCCCATCATCCCAGAAACGAGCTCCCACGTATAAGAAAATTTCCTCTTTTCAGAGCAATGAAGATTTTATTTTTTTACTCTCCACCAACCTGCCTCATTTTTCACTTTGCATTTGTCTCTTAGTATATGCAAATGATGCAGTGAATATCCTTTAGAATCTCCTCGTCTTCCTGTCGATATAAGCCCGCACCTCTCACCCGATCACCTAGGAAGCTACAAGCATCACTAGTGTAGTGTAGTGTAGCGTAGTGTAGTGTAGTGTAGTGTAGTGTAGTGTAGTGTAGTGTAGTGTAGTGTAG
>NC_091316.1:2828778-2851278 GCF_038502225.1 Cherax quadricarinatus
CACACACACACATATACTCATACACACACATATATACACATACACACACACATATATACACATACACACACACAGAGCATTCCGACACCTAAATAAGGAATCATTCAGGACCCTGTACACTGTGTACGTTAGGCCCATATTGGAATATGCAGCTCCAGTTTGGAACCCTCACCTAGCCAAGCATGTAAGGAAAATAGAGAAAGTGCAAAGGTTTGCAACAAGACTAGTCCCGGAGCTAAGGAGTATGGCCTACGAGGAGAGGTTAAGGGAAATCGACCTGACGACACTGGAAGACAGAAGCGTTAGGGGGGATATGATAACGACATATAAAATACTGAGAGGTATAGACAAAGTGGGCAGAGACAGGATGTTCCAGAGATGGAACACAGAAACAAGAGGTCACAGTTGGAAATTGAATACTCAGATGAACCACAGGGATGCTAGGAAGTATTTCTTCAGTCACAGAGTTGTCAGGAAGTGGAATAGCCTGGGTAGTGATGGCAGGATCCATACATAGCTTTAAGAAGAGGTATGATAAAGCTCATGGTGCAGGGAGAGAGTGGACCTAGTAGCGACCAGTGAAGAGGCAGGGGCCAAGAGCTATGAATGGACCCCTGCAACTACAATTAGGTGAGTACACACACACTAACGTCAAAAAGGTCCAATAATATTACCAACAAGATCTGGATACTATGAGGGAAATACTTAACAGTGGCGAGAAATTTTAATATTCCCACATTTCTGCAGTTTATTCACCTAATTCGCTTTTGAAAAATATTCCCCCATTGCAAATTTCTTTCAATCTTCCCCCTCTTTCATCATGGTTCATGATATTCCTCCTCAAATATGGAGTAGTCTTACTCACCCATCCGGCAGCCCTGGCCGTGCAAACCGGCCATGGACACGGGTGTAATTGAGTATATCACAGCCGTGTTCACTGTCAGCAGTGATCCAGCAGTAAACCTCAGATGCACCGTCAACACCGTGACAATAATGTTTGACAATACCGTGACGATACTGAGAATATAATGAGTTTTCAGTAGTGTTGCTACGGTGAGGGCAGTGAGCTGTAGGAATGGTTGGTTCCCTCTGCTGACTGATACCTTCCTTGTAGCCTGTATCACTGCTGACTGATACCTTCCTTGTAGCCTGTATCGCTGCTGAGCGATACCTTCCTTGTAGCCTGTGTCACTGCTGATTGATACCTTCCTTGTAGCCTGTATCACTGCTGATTGATACCTTCCTTGTAGCCTGTATCACTGCTGATTGATACCTTCCTTGTGGCCTGTATCACTGCTGATTGATACCGTCCTTGTAGCCTGTATCACTGCTGAGTGATACCATCCTTGTAGCCTGTATCACTGCAGGTTGATACCTTCCTTGTAGCCTGTATCACTGCTGATTGATACCTTCCTTGTAGCCTGTATCACTGCTGATTGATATCTTCCTTGTAGCCTGTATCACTGCTGATTGATACCTTCCTTGTAGCCTGTATCACTGCTGATTGATACCTTCTTTGTGGCCTGTATCACTGCTGATTGATACCTTCCTTGTAGCCTGTATCACTGCTGATTGATACCTTCCTTGTAGCCTGTATCACTGCTGATTGATACCTTCCTTGTAGCCTGTATCACTGTTGATCGATACCTTTCTTGTAGCCTGTATCACTGCTGAGTGATACCTTCCATGTAGCCTGTATCACTGCTGAGCGATACCTTCCATGTAGCCTGTATCACTGCTGATTGATGCCTTCCTTGTAGCCTGTATCACTGCTGATTGATACCTTCCTTGTAGCCTGTATCACTGCAGAGTGATACCTTCCATGTAGCCTGTATCACTGCTGAGTGATACCTTCCATGTAGCCTGTATCACTGCTGAGTGATACCTTCCATGTAGCCTGTATCACTGCTTAGTGGTACCTTCCATGTAGCCTGTATCACTGCTGAGTGATACCTTCCATGTAGCCTGTATCACTGCTGAGTGATACCTTCAATGTAGCCTGTATCACTGCTGAGTGATACCTTCCATGTAGCCTGTATCACTGCTTAGTGGTACCTTCCATGTAGCCTGTATCACTGCTGAGTGATACCTTCCATGTAGCCTGTATCACTGCTTAGTGATACCTTCCATGTAGCCTGTATCACTGCTGAGTGATACCTTCCATGTAGCCTGTATCACTGATTAGTGATACCTTCCATGTAGCCTGTATCACTGCTGAGTGATACCTTCCATGTAGCCTGTATCACTGCTTAGTGATACCTTCCATGTAGCCTGTATCACTGCTGAGTGATACCTTCCATGTAGCCTGTATCACTGCTGAGTGATACCTTCCATGTAGCCTGTATCACTGCTGAGTGGTACCTTCCATGTAGCCTGTATCACTGACTTGTTATACCTTCCATGTAGCCTGTATCACTGCTGAGTGATACCTTCCATGTAGCCTATATCACTGCTGAGTGATACCTTCCATGTAGCCTGTATCACTGACTTGTTATACCTTCCATGTAGCCTGTATCACTGACTTGTTATACCTTCCATGTAGCCTGTATCACTGACTTGTTATACCTTCCATGTAGCCTGTATCACTGCTGAGTGATACCTTCCATGTAGCCTGTATCACTGCTGAGTGACACCTTCCATGTAGCCTGTATCACTGCTGAGTGATACCTTCCATGTAGTCTGTATCACTGACTTGTGATACCTTCCATGTAGCCCGTATCACTGTTGAGTGATACCTTCCATGTAGCCTGTATCACTGCTGAGTGGTACCTTCCATGTAGCTTGTATCACTGTTGAGTGATACCTTCCATGTAGCCTGTATCACTGCTGAGTGGTACCTTCCATGTAGCCTGTATCACTGCTTAGTGATACCTTCCATGTAGCCTGTATCACTGCGGAGTGATACATTCCATGTAGCCTGTGTCACTGCTGAGTGATACCTTCCATGTAGCCTGTATCACTGCTGAGTGACACCTTCCATGTAGCCTGTATCACTGCTGAGTGATACCTTCCATGTAGCCTGTATCACTGCTGAGTGACACCTTCCATGTAGCCTGTGTCACTGCTGAGTGACACCTTCCATGTAGCCTGTATCACTGCTGAGTGATACCTTCCATGTAGTCTGTATCACTGACTTGTGATACCTTCTATGTAGTCCGTATCACTGCTGAGTGATACCTTCCATGTAGCCTGTATCACTGCTGAGTGACACCTTCCATGTAGCCTGTATCACTGCTGATTGACACCTTCCATGTAGCCTGTATCACTGCTGATTGACACCTTCCATGTAGCCTGTATCACTGCTGATTGACATCTTCCATGTAGCCTGTATCACTGCTGATTGACACCTTCCATGTAGCCTGTATCACTGCTGAGTGATACCTTCCATGTAGCCTGTATCACTGCTGATTGACACCTTCCATGTAGCCTGTATCACAGCTGAGTGACACCTTCCATGTAGCCTGTGTCACTGCTGAGTGACACCTTCCATGTAGCCTGTGTCACTGCTGAGTGATACCTTCCATGTAGCCTGTATCACTGCTGAGTGATACCTTCCATGTAGCCTGTATCACTGCTGAGTGATACCTTCCATGTAGCCTGTATCACTGCTGAGTGACACCTTCCATGTAGCCTGTGTCACTGCTGAGTGGTACCTTCCATGTAGCCTGTATCACTGCTGAGTGATACCTTCCATGTAGCCTGTATCACTGCTGAGTGATACCTTCCATGTAGCCTGTATCACTGCTGAGTGATACCTTCCATGTAGGCTGTATCACTGCTGAGTGATACCTTCCATGTAGCCTGTATCACTGCTGAGTGATACCTTCCATGTAGCCTGTATCACTGTCGAGTGATACCTTCCATGTAGCCTGTATCACTGCTGATTGACACCTTCCATGTAGCCTGTATCACTGCTGAGTGATACCTTCCATGTAGCCTGTATCACTGCTGAGTGATACCTTCCATGTAGCCTGTATCACTGCTGAGTGATACCTTCCATGTAGTCTGTATCACTGCTGAGTGACACCTTCCATGTAGCCTGTATCACTGCTGAGTGACACCTTCCATGTAGTCTGTATCACTGCTGAGTGACACCTTCCATGTAGCCTGTATCACTGCTGAGTGACACATGTAGCCTGTATCACTGCTGATTGACATCTTCCATGTAGCCTGTATCACTGCTGAGTGACACCTTCCATGTAGCCTGTATCACTGCTGAGTGATACCTTCCATGTAGCCTGTATCACTGCTGAGTGATACCTTCCATGTAGCCTGTATCACTGCTGAGTGACACCTTCCATGTAGCCTGTATCACTGCTGAGTGACACCTTCCATGTAGCCTGTATCACTGCTGAGTGATACCTTCCATGTAGCCTGTATCACTGCTGAGTGATACCTTCCATGTAGCCTGTATCACTGCTGAGTGATACCTTCCATGTAGCCTGTATCACTGCTGAGTGACACCTTCCATGTAACCTGTATCACTGCTGAGTGATACCTTCCATGTAGCCTGTATCACTGCTGAGTGATACCTTCCATGTAGCCTGTATCACTGCTGAGTGACACCTTCCATGTAGCCTGTATCACTGCTGAGTGACACCTTCCATGTAGCCTGTATCACTGCTGAGTGACACCTTCCATGTAGCCTGTATCACTGCTGAGTGATACCTTCCATGTAGTCTGTATCACTGACTTGTGATACCTTCCATGTAGCCTGTATCACTGCTGAGTGACACCTTCCATGTAGCCTGTATCACTGCTGAGTGATACCTTCCATGTAGTCTGTATCACTGACTTGTGATACCTTCCATGTAGCCTGTATCACTGCTGAGTGATACCTTCCATGTAGCCTGTATCACTGCTGAGTGATACCTTCCATGTAGTCTGTATCACTGACTTGTGATACCTTCCATGTAGCCTGTATCACTGCTGAGTGACACCTTCCATGTAGCCTGTATCACTGCTGAGTGATACCTTCCATGTAGTCTGTATCACTGACTTGCGATACCTTCTATGTAGCCTGTATCACTGCTGAGTGACACCTTCCATGTAGCCTGTATCACTGCTGAGTGATACCTTCCATGTAGTCTGTATCACTGACTTGTGATACCTTCCATGTAGCCTGTATCACTGCTGAGTGATACCTTCCATGTAGCCTGTATCACTGCTGAGTGATACCTTCCATGTAGCCTGTATCACTGCTGAGTGATACCTTCCATGTAGCCTGTATCACTGACTTGTGATACCTTCCATGTAGCCTGTATCACTGCTGAGTGATACCTTCCATGTAGCCTGTATCACTGCTGAGTGATACCTTCCATGTTGCCTGTATCACTGCTGAGTGATACCTTCCATGTAGCCTGTATCACTGCTGAGTGATACCTTCCATGTAGCCTGTATCACTGACTTGTGATACCTTCCATGTAGCCTGTATCACTGCTGAGTGACACCTTCCATGTAGCCTGTATCACTGCTGAGTGATACCTTCCATGTAGCCTGTATCACTGACTTGTGATACCTTCCATGTAGCCTGTATCACTGCTGAGTGATACCTTCCATGTAGTCTGTATCACTGCTGAGTGATACCTTCCATGTAGCCTGTATCACTGCTGAGTGATACCTTCCATGTAGTCTGTATCACTGCTGAGTGATACCTTCCATGTAGCCTGTATCACTGCTGAGTGACACCTTCCATGTAGCCTGTATCACTGCTGAGTGATACCTTCCATGTAGCCTGTATCACTGCTGAGTGACACCTTCCATGTAGCCTGTATCACTGCTGAGTGATACCTTCCATGTAGCCTGTATCACTGCTGAGTGACACCTTCCATGTAGCCTGTATCACTGCTGAGTGATACCTTCCATGTAGCCTGTGTCACTGCTCACTAGGGATCCAGAAGTAAAGACTTTCTTGCCCTCACATCAAAAATAAAACAGGTCAGGGTATACAAGATGGTGTATCCTTAACTACAGTGTTGACTACGACTGCTCTATAACCTTCCCTGGCCAGCTCAGGGTGTCCTGGCTACCAGCCACCCATCACAGCCTGGTATCTCTCCAAGTTTACATGCACTTATAGAAACTTTACACCTTTTTTTATGAGAACTCTGATATTGCTAGTCCATGACTGGAACACTTTTGTTCAGTTGTTCTTTGGTTCTCACAGTCATCCACTGTCTGTATTCCTCGTTGTATATCTACACTAAGAGGTGTGTGTATATCTCACGGTATATACGTTAAGAGGTGTGTGTAAATCTCATGGAATATACGCTAAGAGGTGTGTGTAAATCTCATGGTATATACGCTAAGAGGTGTGTGTAAATCTCATGGTATATACGCTAAGAGGTGTGTGTATATCTCATGGTATATACGCTAAGAGGTGTGTGTATATCTCATGGTATATACGCTAAGAGGTGTGTGTATATCTCATGGTATATACGCTAAGAGGTGTGTGTATATCTCACGGTATATACGCTAAGAGGTGTGTGTATATCTCACAGTATATACGATAAGGGTTTATTTTAATTAATAGTTAAGTTCGTAAAGTATTTTTGACCTGTGGTGTAGAGGCAACATGCAGCCTTAATGACTCGTATAGTAGATAGTCTTTAAACCTATTTAACTAACATAGTTGGTGGCTTCTCATTCACTAAATTCTCTTCTAAATCTCTATTCTTACACTGTTATCGTGGCTATTATGGTTCTTCAAGTATCTGCTCTAGATTCCTGGTGTCACAAGTGCACTTCTGACAACCTTCACTTTTTTCTATGAAGCTTAGAGAGGATCTTCCTCTTATCTTACTTTTTAGAGAGGATCTTCCTCTTATCTTACTTTTTAGAGAGGATCCTCCTCTTATCTTACTTTTTAGAGAGGATCTTCCTCTTATCTTACTTTTTAGAGAGGATCCTCCTCTTATCTTACTTTTTAGAGAGGATCTTCCTCTTATCTTACTTTTTAGAGAGGATCTTCCTCTTATCTTACTTTTTAGAGAGGATCCTTTTATTTATTTAACTTTTTTAGGCTGGATCAAAATTGGGAAGTGAAATTAATCAGTTGAGTAAGACTCATGTGCAACACCTGGGTATCTTTATTTTCCATCAGTTAAGATACCCAAGTGTTGCTCATGTGTCTTAGTCACCAACTTGTTGGTGGTCTTTTCCCTCTGGTCTACAACACAAGAGACCAGCTCTGGTCTCTTGTGTTGTAGACCAGGGGGATGACAGGGCGAAGTACAACACTTATAAGAATGCTCTGATGGGAGGCCAACAGGAAATCTCCTGCATGAGGAGCCCTCACTGTATGCACACAAGTACGATTTTTCAAATCACAACCTTAAGGGGTCTTCACAAAGGTACCAGAGCCTTGCAGTGTCTCCGTAAAGTGGTCGCTATGTTTGTGGTCACTAGTGCTCCATTTGGTATGCAAACAAGGCTGGATGTGAGTAGTGAAGGTGAACGACGGTAAATTAAGGCAGGTTTCTGGGAAGTAAAGATAGCGAGGAAAGATAGCTTTGAAAGAGTTAGTAAAGATAGCTTTAAAAGAGTAAGTAAAGTTTCTCGTAACACAGTTAATTTCCGTTTCTTCTCTTCTTCGGTCTCCCCTTTCCTTCTGTCTGTCTGTCTGTCTGTCTGTCTGTCTGTCTGTCTGTCTGTCTGTCTGTCTGTCTGTCTGTCTGTCTGTCTGTCTGTCTGCCTGTCTCTGCCTGTCTGTCTGTCTGTCTGTCTGTCTCTGTCTTTATCTGTCTGTCTGTCTGTTCGTCCGTCTGTCTGTGTCTGTCTGTCTGTCTGTCTGTCTGTCTGCCTGTCTCTCTCTCTCTCTCTCTCTCTCTCTCTCTCTCTCTCTCTCCAGAACCAAAATCCTTCACTTTCATCAATTTCTCTCTTTATCAGAAATAGGGTATTTCCTATTTCTTCTACCTATTTACCTCTTGTCTCTTACCTATTACTTTTCAGCCTCATCTCTAAAACACCTGAAAACTTTCCGCTCATTCTGCAATTATAGCGTCGATATATATATATTTTTTTATCATAAGGATGCTTTAAAATACTAAGCTAATTGACTGGCAGGACACTGAAAGGTTTCTCTCAATGGCGTGTGGCATGTCGGAACGTTTCGCTCAGTGTTCATTTATGATGAACCATGTTTCGTTTAGTATTGACTGGTGTGTCAGAATGTTCCGTTTGTTATAAGATATTTTGAAGTTGTTTGTTTATTTGTGAAGTGGCGTGTCGAAAATCTTCGTTCACGAACACAACCCGTGCCAGGAGCTGTGACTCGACCCCTGCAACCACAGATAGTAAGTGCAACCCATACAAATACAACCCATGCAAACATAACTCAGTAAATACAAGAATGCACGAGGAATCGAACCGTGTTGCATATGTGTGTGTGTGTGGGGGGGGGGAGGTTCAGCACTGTACCACTCAGCCACAGAGGTTCTAAAAGGATGAACAGACAGCACTACTGTGACATTGCTGCATCAGCAGCCACCACCCATCCCCGTCCCTTACCCCATCCCCCATCCATCACCCTCATCCCCCATCCTTCACCCTCCATCCCTCATCCCATCCCTCATCCCATCCCTCATCCTTCCCATAGTTATTCCCAGGATAAGTCACGATGAACGACTGTCAGCGAGTATAGACCCACACGAGACAAAAAAAAAAAAAAAAAAAAAAGAAGATAGTGAGGTCGATGAACCAGCAAGACTAGATCAGTTATTTTTACTAAATGAGTCATACATTAACCCTACAGATTATATACAAACTTCAGCAAGAATTACAGACTGTGTGCTGACAGTCTTCCGTTTCCCACACCTGGTACAGCAAATAACATCAATTCTAACTCTTCCTTGTGTCATATAAGACCAACTTTGTATTATCCTGCCAATACAGAGAACGATAACACGTACACTATCTTCCAAACACTCCCGGGGGAGTGTACATACATAGAGAGGTGTTTGTCTCTCGGCACACACACACACACACACACACACACACACACACACACACACACACACACACACACACACACACACACACACACACACACACACACAGACACACACACACACACACACCCACACACACACACACACAAATATACCCTTAGATGCATACAAATACACACATACATACATACGTCTTAACACAAACATACAGATACGCACGTATACATACACACAGAGAAAATGGTGAAAAGAATGATAAATTAACTACGTTATATACACCTGGCAAAGTTTAAGGAAGAGTTGCTAGCGAGGGACTCAGTCAGGGAGAGTCAGGGAGAGTCAGAGAGAGTCAGGGATAGTCAGGGAGAGTCAGGGAGAGTCAGAGAGAGTCAGGGAGAGTCAGGGAGAGTCAGGGAGAGTCAGGGAGAGTCAGGGAGAGTCAGGGAGAGTCAGGGAGAGTCAGGGAGAGTCAGGACACAGTCAGAGAGTAGGATTACGGAGAATATAACGAGGGAAATGTAAATAAATTTCGAGATTACAGCTTACTAGCAAACATTGCTTAGCTAAGATCAAACACCTATGTGTTGCACTGACGAATCTAGAAAAGACGAACGATAGAGAGGATGGGAGAGAAATTAAGGTGGAAAATATATGGAATAGTTATCGGGTTAGTAAATACAGTTAATTTCCCTTTTTTTTTGTGTGTGGGAGAGTGAGTACTGCTTTGATTATGAAGGAGAGAAGGGGCAAAATCTTTGAAAGGGAAGAATGATGGCCCTTCAGGCGACTCCAATGTTTACAGACGATGTTGTAAATAAGGGGACGGCTTGTATTGATGAATTAGACACACGAGTAACACCTGGATATCTTCATTGATGAATACGACCCATGTGCAGCACCTGGGTATCTTTACTGATGAATATGACACACGTGCAGCACCTGGGTATCTTTACTGATGAATATGACACATGTGCAGCACCTGGGTATCTTTGCCGATGGATACGACACATGTGCAGCACCTGGGTATCTTTACTGATGAATATGACACATGTGCAGCACCTGGGTATCTTTACTGATGAATATGACACATGTGCAGCACCTGGGTATCTTTACTGATGAATATGACACATGTGCAGCACCTGGGTATCTTTACTGATGAATATGACACTTGTGCAACACCTGGGTATCTTTATTGATGAATATGACACATGTGCAGCACCTGGGTATCTTTATTGATGAATATGACACATGTGCAGCACCTGGGTATCTTTACTGATGAATATGACACTTGTGCAACACCTGGGTATCTTTATTGATGAATATGACACATGTGCAGCACCTGGGTATCTTTACTGATGAATATGACACTTGTGCAACACCTGGGTATCTTTATTGATGAATATGACACATGTGCAGCACCTGGGTATCTTTACTGATGAATATGACACTTGTGCAACACCTGGGTATCTTTACTGATGAATATGACACATGTGCAACACCTGGGTATCTTTACTAATGAATATGACACATGTGCAGCACCTGGGTATCTTTACTGATGAATATGACACTTGTGCAACACCTGGGTATCTTTATTGATGAATATGACACATGTGCAGCACCTGGGTATCTTTATTGATGAATATGACACATGTGCAGCACCTGGGTATCTTTACTGATGAATATGACACTTGTGCAACACCTGGGTATCTTTATTGATGAATATGACACATGTGCAGCACCTGGGTATCTTTACTGATGAATATGACACTTGTGCAACACCTGGGTATCTTTATTGATGAATATGACACTTGTGCAGCACCTGGGTATCTTTATTGATGAATATGACACTTGTGCAACACCTGGGTATCTTTATTGATGAATATGACACTTGTGCAACACCTGGGTATCTTTATTGATGAATATGACACTTGTGCAACACCTGGGTATCTTTACTGATGAATATGACACTTGTGCAACACCTGGGTATCTTTATTGATGAATATGACACTTGTGCAACACCTGGGTATCTTTATTGATGAATATGACACATGTATTCTGAAGGACTGAGGTCGGTGGTTCGAGTCTGTATACAGATGGTAACTTTCAGAGAGGGGACAGAGGGGTTGACGCCCCACTGCCCTGGCTGGCAGGTCCCAGACCAAGGTACTGGTCATTAGACCTCACTTTCAGACCATTCCTCTCCCGGCGCGTTTAATTAAATGAACGAAATTTATTGAACTTATCGAACGGAATCTCGTCAGAACACGTTCACTAATGACATGTAATTAAACCTGTGTAGTGATGGTAACATGACTGTGTAGTGATGGTAACATGACTGTGTAGTGATGGTAACATGACTGTGTAGTGATGGTAACATGACTGTGTAGTGATGGTAACATGACTGTGTAGTGATGGTAACATGACTGTGTAGTGATGGTAACATGACTGTGTAGTGATGGTAACATGACTGTGTACTGATGGTAACATGACTGTGTAGTGATAGTAACATGACTGTGTACTGATGGTACCATGACTGTGTAGTGATGGTAACATGACTGTGTAGTGATGGTAACATGACTGTGTAGTGATGGTAACATGACTGTGTAGTGATGGTAACATGACTGTGTAGTGATGGTAACATGACTGTGTAGTGATGGTAACATGACTGTGTAGTGATGGTACCATGACTGTGTAGTGATGGTAACATGACTGTGTAGTGATGGTAACATGACTGTGTAGTGATAGTAACATGACTGTGTACTGATGGTAACATGACAGTGTAGTGATGGTAACATGACTGTGTAGTGATGGTAACATGACTGTGTAGTGATGGTAACATGACTGTGTAGTGATGGTAACATGACTGTGTAGTGATGGTAACATGACTGTGTAGTGATGGTAACATGACTGTGTAGTGATAGTAACATGACTGTGTACTGATGGTAACATGACTGTGTAGTGAAGGTAACCTCAGTAACTGTACAGTGATGGAAGCCTCAGTAACTGTACAGTGATGGAAGCCTCAGTAACTGTACAGTGATGGAAGCCTCACTAACTGTACAGTGATGGAGACCTCAGTAACTGTACAGTGATGGAAGCCTCAGTAACTGTACACTGATGGAAGCCTCAGTAACTGTGCAGTGATGGAGACCTCAGTAACTGTGCAGTGATGGAAGCCTCAGTAACTGTACAGTGATGGAAGCGTCAGTAACTATACAGTGATGGAAGCCTCAGTAACTGTACAGTGATAGAAGCCTCAGTAGCTGTACAGTGATGGAAGCCTCAGTAACTGTACAGAGATGGAAGCCTCAGTAACTGTACAGTGATGGAAACCTCAGTAACTGTACAGTGATGGAAGCCTCAGTAACTGTACAGTGATGGAAGCCTCAGAAACTGAACAGTGATGGAAGCCTCAGTAACTGTACAGTGATGGAAGCCTCAGTAACTGTACAGTGATGGAAGCCTCAGTAACTGTGCAGTGATGGAGACCTCAGTAACTGTGCAGTGATGGAAGCCTCAGCAACTGTACAGTGATGGAAGCCTCAGTAACTGTACAGTGATGGAAGCCTCGGTAACTGTACAGTGATGGAAGCCTCAGTAACTGTACAGTGATGGAAACCTCAGTAACTCTACAGTGATGGAAGCCTCAGTAACTGTACAGTGATGGAAGCCTCAGTAACTGTACAGTGATGGAAGCCTCAGTAGCTGTACAGTGATGGAAGCCTCAGTAACTGTGCGGTGATGGAAGCCTCAGTAACTGTACAGTGATGGAAGCCTCAGTAACTGTACAGTGATGGAAGCCTCAGTAGCTGTACAGTGATGGAAACCTCAGTAACTGTACAGTGATGGAAGCCTCAGTAACTGTATAGTGATTGAAGCCTCAGTAACCGTACAGTGATGGAAGCCTCAGTAACTATACAGTGATGGAAGCCTCAGTAACTGTACAGTGATGGAAGCCTCAGTAACTGTACAGTGATGGAAGCCTCAGTAACTGTACAGTGATGGAAGCCTCAATAACTGCACAGTGATGGAAGCCTCAGTAACTGTACAGTGATGGAAGCCTCAGTAACTGTACAGTGATGTAGACCTCAGTAACTGTACAGTGATGGAGACCTCAGTAACTGTACAGTGATGGAAGCCTCAGTAACTGTACAGTGATGGAAGCCTCAGTAACTGTACAGTGAGTGGTGACCCGGTGGCCTGGTGGCTAAAGCTCCCGCTTCACACACGGAGGGCCCGGGTTCGATTCCCGGCGGGTGGAAACATTTCGACACGTTTCCTTACACCTGTTGTCCTGTTCACCTAGCAGCATATAGGTACCTGGGTGTTAGTCGACTGGTGTGGGTCGCATCCTGGGGGACAAGATTAAGGACCCCAAAGGAAATAAGTTAGACAGTCCTCGATGACGCACTGACTTTCTTGGGTTATCCTGGGTGGCTAACCCTCCGGGGTTAAAAATCCGAACGAAATCTTAACTGTACAGTGATGGAGACCTCAGTAACTGTACAGTGATGGAGACCTCAGTAACTGTACAGTGATGGAAGCCTCAGTAACTGTACAGTGATGGAAGCCTCAGTAACTGTACAGTGATGGAAGCCTCAGTAACTGTACAGTGATGGAGACT
Source organism: Cherax quadricarinatus (assembly GCF_038502225.1). NCBI lineage: Eukaryota > Metazoa > Arthropoda > Malacostraca > Decapoda > Parastacidae > Cherax > Cherax quadricarinatus. The sequence goes on from NC_091316.1 coordinate 2,842,354, forward strand.
TCAGTAACTGTACAGTGATGGAAGCCTCACTAACTGTACAGTGATGGAAGCCTCACTAACTGTACAGTGATGGAAGCCTCAGTAACTGTACAGTGATGGAAGCCTCAGTAACTGTACAGTGATGGAAGCCTCAGTAACTGTACAGTGATGGAAGCCTCACTAACTGTACAGTGATGGAAGCCTCAGTAACTGTACAGTGATGGAAGCCTCAGTAACTGTACAGTGATGGAAGCGTCAGTAACTGTACAGTGATGGAAGCCTCAGTATCTGTACAGTGATGGAAGCCTCAGTACCTGTAAAGTGATGGAAGCCTCAGTAACTGTACAGTGATGGAAGCCTCAGTAACTGTACAGTGATGGAAGCCTCAGTAACTGTACAGTGATGAAAGCCTCAGTAACTGTACAGTGATGGAAGCCTCAGTAACTGTACAGTGATGGAAGCCTCAGTAACTGTACAGTGATGGAAGCCTCAGTAACTGTACAGTGATGGAAGCCTCAGTAACTGTACAGTGATGGAAGCCTCAGTAACTGTACAGTGATGGAAGCTTCAGTAACTGTACAGTGATGGAAGCCTCAGTAACTGTACAGTGATGGAAGCCTCAGTAACTGTACAGTGATGGAAGCCTCAGTAACTGTACAGTGATGGAAGCCTCAGTAACTGTACAGTGATGGAAGCCTCAGTAACTGTACAGTGATGGAAGCCTCAGTAACTGTACAGTGATGGAAGCCTCAGTAACTGTACAGTGATGGAAGCCTCAGTAACTGTACAGTGATGGAAGCCTCAGTAACTGTACAGTGATGGAAGCCTCAGTAGCTGTACAGTGATGGAAGCCTCAGTAGCTGTACAGTGATGGAAGCCTCAGTAACTGTACAGAGATGGAAGCCTCAGTAACTGTAAAGTGATGGAAGCCTCAGTAACTGTACAGTGATGGAAGCCTCAGTAACTGTACAGTGATGGAAGCCTCAGTAACTGTACAGTGATGGAAGCCTCAGTAACTGTACAGTGATGGAAGCCTCAGTAACTGTACAGTGATGGAAGCCTCAGTAACTGTACAGTGATGGAAGCCTCAGTAACTGTACAGTGATGGAAGCCTCACTAACTGTACAGTGATGGAAGCCTCAGTAGCTGTACAGTGATGGAAGCCTCAGTAACTGTACAGTGATGGAAGCCTCAGTATCTGTACAGTGATGGAAGCCTCAGTAACTGTACAGTGATGGAAGCCTCACTAACTGTACAGTGATGGAAGCCTCAGTAACTGTACAGTGATGGAAGCCTCAGTAGCTGTACAGTGATGGAAGCCTCAGTAACTGTACAGTGATGGAAGCCTCAGTAACTGTACAGTGATGGAAGCCTCAGTAGCTGTACAGTGATGGAAGCCTCAGTAACTGTACAGTGATGGAAGCCTCAGTAACTGTACAGTGATGGAGGCCTCAGTAACTGTACAGTGATGGAAGCCTCAGTAACTGTACAGTGATGGAAGCCTCAGTAGCTGTACAGTGATGGAAGCCTCAGTAACTGTACAGTGATGGAAGCCTCAGTAACTGTACAGTGATGGAGACCTCAGTAACTGTACAGTGATGGAAGCCTCAGTAACTGTACAGTGATGGAAGCCTCAGTAACTGTACAGTGATGGAAGCCTCAGTAACTGTACAGTGATGGAAGCCTCAGTAACTGTACAGTGATGGAAGCCTCAGTAACTGTACAGTGGTGGAAGCCTCAGTAACTGTACAGTGATGGAAGCCTCAGTAATTGTACAGTGATGGAAGCCTCAGTAACTGTACAGTGATGGAACCCTCAGTAACTGTACAGTGATGGAAGCCTCAGCAACTGTACAGTGATGGAAGCCTTAGTAACTGTACAGTGATGGAAGCCTCAGTAACTGTGCAGTAATGGAAGCCTCAGAAACTGTACAGTGGTGGAAGCCTCACTAACTGTACAGTGATGGAAGCCTCAGTAACTGTACAGTGGTGGAAGCCTCAGTAACTGTACAGTGATGGAAGCCTCAGTAACTGTACAGTGATGGAAGCCTCAGTAGCTGTACAGTGATGGAAGCCTCAGTAACTGTACAGTGATGGAAGCCTCAGCAACTGTACAGTGATGGAAGCCTCAGCAACTGTACAGTGATGGAAGCCTCAGCAACTGTACAGTGATGGAAGCCTCAGTAACTGTACAGTGATGGAAGCCTCAGTAACTGTACAGTGATGGAAGCCTCAGTAACTGTACAGTGATGGAAGCCTCAGTATCTGTACACTGATGGAAGCCTCAGTAACTCTACAGTGATGGAAGCCTCAGTAACTGTACAGTGATGGAAGCCTCAGTAACTGTACAGTGATGGAAGCCTCAGTAACTGTACAGTGATGGAAGCCTCAGTAACTGTACAGTGATGGAAGCCTCACTAACTGTACAGTGATGGAAGCCTCAGTAACTGTACAGTGATGGAAGCCTCAGTAACTGTACAGTGATGGAAGCCTCAGTAACTGTACAGTGATGGAAGTCTCAGTAGCTGTACAGTGATGGAAGCCTCAGTAACTGTACAGTGATGGAAGCCTCAGTAACTGTACAGTGATGGAAGCCTCAGTAACTGTACAGTGATGGAAGCCTCAGTAACTGTACAGTGATAGAAGCCTCAGTAACTGTACAGTGATGGAAGCCTCACTAACTGTACAGTGATGGAAGCCTCAGTAACTGTACAGTGATGGAAGCCTCAGTAACTGTACAGTGATGGAAGCCTCAGTAACTGTACAGTGATGGAAGCCTCAGTAACTGTACAGTGATAGAAGCCTCAGTAACTGTACAGTGATGGAAGCCTCAGTAACTGTACAGTGATGGAAGCCTCAGTAACTGTACAGTGATGGAAGCCTCAGTAACTGTACAGTGATGGAAGCCTCAGTAACTGTACAGTGATGGAAGCCTCAGTAACTGTACAGTGACGGAAGCCTCAGTAACTGTACAGTGATGGAAGCCTCAGTAACTGTACAGTGATGGAAGCCTCAGTTAAGCCTGGGATCGCCTACTGAGAGCGCTGATTGGCTGGTATTATAGAGTGTCAGCCAATTACTGGGCGAGATTCTCTCTTTTTTTTTCCCTCGTTATAAGTGCTTAGCGAAAATAATGTAAACAGCATCAACACGAGCCAAGGATCCCCCCATCAACGTCATCAACATCATCAAGGCCATCAATGTCTTGTTCGCCATCAACGTCATCAACATCATCAAGGCCATCAATGTCTTGTTCGTCATCATCGTCATCATCGTCATGGCATCACTGACGTCTTCTACATTATCTACTTCTTCAACATTATTAACGTTATAACATCATCAATATCTTCGTCATCAACGTCATCAACATCACCAAATTCATCAAGGTCATCAATACCATCATTAATTACATTAAGATCAATGGTCTATGTTGCAGTGAATAGCCATGAGAAACACACAAGTTTGAAAGGGTCTCTCTCTCGCTCTCTCTCTCTCTCTCTCTCTCTCTCTCTCTCTCTCTCTCTCTCTCTCTCTCTCTCTCTCTCTCTCTCTCTCTCTCTCTCTCTCTCTCTAGTTACAGTCAATCCCAAACTACAGCAGTTACAGTAGTAACTGGTGATTCCACTGTATTCCATCACTGTAACCTACATTCCTGTACTTACACTGTGTACTGTACAATAAGTCCAACACAGACCAGTGTACATGTACACGGAGATTAGATCCAGCAGTGAACAGTAGGTACCTTCTCATCTACATGGAGATGACTCGTAGTTTTGTACTGCCTACGTGGAACACAGAGTGAATGCCCCATACAAGGAACTTAATGACCTTCTCTCATGCTAATTCGCTCTGTCCATGTTAAGTAAGTATTGCTTAAACCAATCAGATGCGGGGAGAAGAAAACTATAAACCAATCAGAGGCAGGGGAGAAGAGAACTATAAACCAATCAGAGGCAGGGGAGAAGAGAACTATAAACCAATTAGAGGCAGGTGAGAAGAGAACTATAAACCAATCAGAGGCATGGGAGAAGAGAACTATAAACCAATCAGAGGCAGGGATGACCAGATTTATGACTTGTGTGAGATGATCTTTGAATGAGTCAATTAGGTCATCAAACAAGTTCTGAGATGTGAGTTGACAACTGCTGCGTACAACAGCATCCAGCGAGTGTGTGATGTGAGTTATTGGGGTGTGGGAGTGAGTTGTTGGGGTGTGGGAGCGAGTTGTTGGGGTGTGGGAGCGAGTTGTTGGGGTGTGGGAGTGAGTTGTTGGGGTGTGGGAGTGAGTTGTTGGGGTGTGGGAGTGAGTTGTTGGGGTGTGGGAGCGAGTTGTTGGGGTGTGGGAGTGAGTTGTTGGGGTGTGGGAGTGAGTTGTTGAGGTGTAAGATAGAGTTATAGGGATGTGGGAGTGAGTTGTCGGGGTGTGGGAGTGAGTTATAGGGGATGACCAGGTCACAGGTCAGAAAACAGATCAAAAGGTTCCCGACATAAAAATATGTAACAACTCCCATATAAACTAATAACAAATATCCTCTACACTAACTGCACCACAATTCTCATACAAATCGGGTACAACTCACCTACGTTAAGGACACAATTCACAAATAATCTGAAAAAAAAAATTCTCACCCTCACTACGTAACTCTCGTTGCATCTGCTTAACATTATGCAAATTTCTTTGACCATAAAAAAAAGCTCACTACGATAAGCGATGAGCTGGAAAATGAGCTAAAGCTTTCAACAGCACGGGTGAACTGTTTACAAATGGAAAAAATCAATCGACTGTCAGTTCCATGTGAATTGATGGTGTCTACAGACTCAGCCAGGCAGTAAATTACCGAAAGCTCTCACACTAAGTATAACTGCGTGTACTGACCAGCTGTGCACAAGGCCACGGACGAATAAAACGGGTCTGTTACATCTGTTAAATACCTGTTAACATCTGTTGATAATTCCGGAAATAATCTCCCCAGCGTCCCGCTCTCACGTCAGATTTTATCAATTGGAAAGGAAATATTATAGGGCAATCATGATGACAAATACACTAGGAGTAGAATAAGCTTGTAACAGGACGACGTTTCACTCCGTGTAAAGCTTAATCACGTCATAAAGCTCTATAAAGAGCCAAATATAGTCTCTTTCGAAGCTTATTTTGCAACGTTTGTCCTTCGTATTCAAGGAGTGAAGCCTCGTTAAATATTCAAGAACAGAAGGTAAACAAGGTGAGAAGATGAGAGGAGATAAGCGAGGTGAGAAGAGGAGATAAATGAGGTGAGAAAAGGAGAAGAGGTAAACAATGTGGGATGAGAAATTAGGTTATTTTAATAGCCTTATTACGCAGATCCCACAGTTAGTGTAGGTGGAAGTCAACAGATTACAGAGACACATAATGGGTCCAGGGACTGTGTCTCAGTGTCGTGCTAGCTCGACAGGTTACAGGGGTAATGACCTATTTAGAAATTAAAGAACAGATAACAAGGCTAACAAGTCGTATACACTGACGTGAATCCAGTCCCAAAACTATTACGATGTTACTTATATGTAGTTATGACTTATAACAGCCAAAGTTCTAGCAAGGTATGACTGGACTTAGACTAGTTTTCGTAGGTGTAAGTTATTTACAGTGGGCAAAGTCAAGGTATTTTTTCTGAGTAGCTGGTGATATGCCACTGTACATAATACTTTGACATTTCTTGACCATTCATGAGTTGTCTCTGAATTAGTCAAGTTCTTCCATTCTCATACCATCACATAATGATGTTAGATGTGACATCAGTTCACCTGGCGAAGTTGACAAGAGAGATCCTGTACGAAAACTGCATTATACACCAAGAACTAGACTTCCATCCTTCAAAATAAACTAGTTGGGTTTCTATTCTTCAAGCTTAGGCTTCCACTCTTCAAGCTGAACTAACTGGCTTCCGTCCATCAAGCTTAACTAGCTGACTCTAGTCCATCAAGCTTAACTAGCTGGCTCCCATCTATCAAGTTTAACTAACTTGCTCCCATCCATCTAGTTTAACTAGCTGGCTCCCATCCATCAAGCTGGACTAGCTGGCTCCCATCCATCAAACTTAACTAGCTGGCTCCCATCCATCAAGCTGAATTAGCTGGCTCCCATCCATCAAGCTGGACTAGCTGGCTCCCATCCATCAAGCTGAACTAGCTGGCTCCCATCCTTCAAGCTTAACTAGCTGGCTCCCACCCTTCAAGCTTAACTAGCTGGCTCCCATCTATCAAGCTGAACTAGCTGGCTCCCATCCATCAAGCTGGACTAGCTGGCTCCCATTCATCAAGCTGAACTAGCTGGCTCCCATCCATCAAGCTGAACTAGCTGGCTCCCATCCATCAAGCTGGACTAGCTGGCTCCCATCCATCAAGCTTAACTAGCTGGCTCCCATCCATCAAGCTGAACTAGCTGGCTCCCATCCATCAAGCTGGACTAGCTGGCTCCCATCCATCAAGCTGAACTAGCTGGCTCCCATCCTTCAAGCTTAACTAGCTGGCTCCCATCCTTCAAGCTTAACTAGCTGGCTCCAATCCATCAAGCTGAACTAGCTGGGTCCCATCCATCAAGCTGGACTAGCTGGCTCCCATCCATCAAGCTGGACTAGCTGGCTCCCATCCATCAAGCTGGACTAGCTGGCTCCCATCCGTCAAGCTGAACTAGCTGGCTCCCCTCCATCAAGCTGGAGTAGCTGGCTTACATCCATCAAGCTTAACTAGCTGGCTCCCATCCTTCAAACTTAACTAGCTGGCTCCCATCCATCAAGCTTAACTAGCTGGCTCCCACCCATCAAGCTGAACTAGCTGGCTCCCATCCTTCAAGCTTAACTAGCTGGCTCCCATCCTTCAAGGTTCAGGGACCCCATAACAGTTCAAGGTTCAGGAACCTCATAACAGTTCAAGGTTCAGGGACCCTATATCAGTTCAAGGTTCAGGGACCCCCATACAGTTCAAGGTTCAGGGACCCCCATACAGTTCAAGGTTCAGGGACCCCCATACAGTTCAAGGTTCAGGGACGCCAAACAGTTCAAGGTTCAGGGACCCCCATACAGTTCAAAGTTCAGGGACCCCCATACAGTTCAAGGTTCAGGGATCCCCATACAGTTCAAGGTTCAGGGACCACATATCAGTTCAAGGTTCAGGGACCCCCATACAGTGCAAGGTTCAGGGACTCCCATACAGTACAAGGTTCAGGGACCCCCATACAGTTCAAGGTTCAGGGACCCCCATACAGTTCAAGGTTCAGGGACCCCCATACAGTTCAAGGCTCAGGGACCCCCATACAGTTCAAGGTTCAGGGACTCCCATACAGTACAAGGTTCAGGGACCCCCATACAGTTCAAGGTTCAGGGACCCCCATACTGTTCAAGGTTCAGGGACCCCCATACAGTTCAAGGTTCAGGGACCCCCATACAGTTCAACGTTCAGGGACCCCCATACAGTTCAAGGCTCAGGGACCCTCATACAGTTCAAGGTTCAGGGACTCCCATACAGTACAAGGTTCAGGGACCCCCATACAGTTCAAGGTTCAGGGAACCCCATGCAGTTCAAGGACCCCCATACAGTTCAAGATACAGGGACCCCCATACAGTTCAAGGTTCAGGGACCCCCATACAGTTCAAGGCTCAGGGACCCTCATACAGTTCAAGGTTCAAGGACTCCCATACAGTACAAGGTTCAGGGACCCCCATACAGTTCAAGGTTCAGGGACCCCCATGCAGTTCAAGGACCCCCATACAGTTCAAGATACAGGGACCCCCATACAGTTCAAGGTTCAGGGACCCCCATACAGTTCAAGGTTCAGGGACCCATAACAGTTCAGAGTGCACAGTGAAGTCGGAGTGCATAGGAGGGGAGAAGGGCTCTAACTTCTAGGATCAAGAGCTTACCCCCCCTTCACCAGCCTCAAGAATATTACCCGGGGCGTAATACCCTTAATAATATCTCTGGTAATAATGTGATATTTATCGCTTTATAACACGCATTAATTTTCACTATATTTTTTTCGTCAAAATATATTTTTAAGATTTATTCGACAGTCTTAATTAATGAAGACTGTCTTAATTAAGAATAATCATGCCATAACTAATTACATGATTAGTTATTATGTGATAACAAATTACATTACCAGTTATGTGGTGAGTGATAAATTATATAACCAGTTATTATGCGATATGTGATAACCAATTAAATTAGCAAGTTATCATGTGATAACTAATGATATTATCAGTTATTATGTGATAACTAATTACATTATAAGTTTTTATGTGATTAATTACCAGTTATCATGTGGTAACTATTTACATTACCAGTTATCATGTGATACTAATTACATTACCAAGTTATCATGTGATAACTAATTACATTACCAGTTATCATGTGATAACTATTTACATTACCAGTTATCATGTGATAACTAATTGCATTACCAGTTATCATGTGATACTAATTACTTTACCAGTTATCATGTGATACTAATTACATTACCAAGTTATCATGTGATAACTATTCACCTTTCCAGTTATCATGTGATAGTTAATTACCTTTACAGTTATCATGTGATAACTAATTACCTTTACAGTTATCATGTGATAACTAATTACCTTTCCAGTTATCATGTGATAACTAATTACCTTTCCAGTTATCATGTGATAACTAATTACCTTTCCAGTTATCATGTGATAACTAATTACCTTTCCAGTTATCATGTGATAACTAATTACCTTTCCAGTTATCATGTGATAACTAATTACCTTTCCAGTTATCATGTGATAACTAATTACCTTTCCAGTTATCATGTGATAACTAATTACCTTTCCAGTTATCATGTGATAACTAATTACCTTTCCAGTTATCATGTGATAACTAATTACCTTTCCAGTTATCATGTGATAACTAATTACCTTTCCAGTTATCATGTGATAACTAATTACCTTTCCAG